>NC_074695.1:4761744-4899244 GCF_029448725.1 Salvelinus fontinalis | reverse complement strand
TGGCCAGAGCCTAGTGCATTTACATGGAGTGTATACAGCCGGCAGATTTAAAATAATCCTAACCTTAACCCTAATCCTAATCCCAACCCTAACCCTAATCCTAATCCCAACCCTAACCCTAATCCTAATCCCAACCCTAACCCTAATCCTAATCCCAACCCTAACCCTAATCCTAATCCCAACCCTAATCCCAACCCTAACCCTAACCCTAATCCCAACCCTAATCCCAACCCTAACCCTAACCCTAACCCTAATCCTAATCCCAACCCTAACCCTAATCCTAATCCCAACCCTAACCCTAATCCTAATCCCAACCCTAACCCTAATCCTAATCCCAACCCTAACCCTAATCCTAATCCCAACCCTAACCCTAATCCTAATCCCAACCCTAATCCCAACCCTAACCCTAACCCTAACCTAATCCCAACCCACCCCATCATTCTTTTTTGGATCAGCCGGTCAAATATCCACTACCTAGATAATAGGGAACAAGCCTAGTGCACTACCTAGGGAATAGTGTGCCATTTTGGATGTGGACGGGGTTATTGTACCCCACCCCAGATGACCACTTGTTCAGGATCACAACAGAGTGGTTCAACAGTGGTTTGTTTCAGTCTTTTAGTTGTTGATTCAACTCTTATATATTCTGTGTATCACTTCGTTTGACCGGTACAATGGGATCAATGGAATAGTGCCAACCTCTGCCAACCTATTCCTACCTTTCATTTAGCTTGACCGGTACAATGGGATCAATGGAATAGTGCCAACCTCTGCCAACCTATTCCTACCTTTCATTTAGCTTGACCGGTACAATGGGATCAATGGAATAGTGCCAACCTCTGCCAACCTATTCCTACCTTTTCCTACCCTGCACACCAGTCAAGCGATATCCTCCATTAGTGCATTGCATCGTATCACATTGAACCGTTCCTCTAATCAAACCACATCACATTGAACCGTTCCTCTAATCAAATCACATTGAACCGCTCCTCTAATCAAACCACATCACATTGAACCGTTCCTCTAATCAAATCACATTGAACCGTTCCTCTAATCAAACCACATCACATTGAACCGTTCCTCTAATCAAATCACATTGAACCGTTCCTCTAATCAAATAACATTGAACCGTTCCTCTAATCAAATCACATTGAACCGCTCCTCTAATCAAACCACATCACATTGAACCGTTCCTCTAATCAAATCACATTGAACCGTTCCTCTAATCAAATAACATTGAACCGTTCCTCTAATCAAATCACATTGAACCGTTCCTCTAATCAAATCACATTGAACCGTTCCTCTAATCAAATCACATTGAACCGTTCCTCTAATCAAATCACATCACATTGAACCGTTCCTCTAATCAAACCGTATTGAACCGTTCCTCTAATCAAATCACATTGAACCGTTCCTCTAATCAAATCACATTGAACCGTTCCTCTAATCAAATCACATTGAACCGTTCCTCTAATCAAATCACATTGAACCGTTCCTCTAATCAAACCACATTGAACCGTTCCTCTAATCAAATCACATTGAACCGTTCCTCTAATCAAATGACATTGAGCCGTTCCTCTAATCAAATCACATTGAACCGTTCCTCTAATCAAATCAAATCACACTGAATCGTTTAAAACTAAAACGTATGGTTCCTGTATAGTATCAGAGCCCATGTATCTATACTGAACAGAAATATAAACGTATGGTTCCTGTATAGTATCAGAGCCCATGTATCTATACTGAACAGAAATATAAACGTATGGTTCCTGTGTAGTATCAGAGCCCATGTATCTATACTGAACAGAAATATAAACGTATGGTTCCTGTATAGTATCAGAGCCCATGTATCTATACTGAACAGAAATATAAACGCAACATTTCAACAATTTCAAAGATTTTGCTGAGTTACAGTTTATATAAGAAAAATCTGTCAATTGAAATAAATTCATTAAGTCCTAATTTATGGATTTTAAATGACTGGGTAGGGGCTCATCCACTCGGTAGCCAGGCTCAGCGAATCGGAATTAGTTTTCCCGCACAAAAGGGCTTAATTACAGACAGAAATACTCCTCCGTTTCATCAGCTGTCCTGGTGGCTGGTCTCAGACGATCCCACAGGTGAAGAAGCCGGATGTGTTGGGTCCAGGGTGGGTGAGGTTACACATGGTCTGCGGTTGTGAGGCCGGTTGGACATACTGCCAAATTCTCTAAAACGATGTTGGAGGCGGCTTATGGTAGAGAAATTAACATTCAATTCTCAGGCAACAACTCTGGTGGGCATTCCTGCAGTCAGCTTGCCAATTGTACGCTACCTCAAAACTTGAGACATCTGTGGCATTGTGTTGTGTGACAAAACTGCACATTTGAGAGTGGCATTTTACTGTCCCCAGCACAAAGTGCACCTGTGTAATGATCACACTGTTTAATCAGCTTCTTGATATGCCATATCTGTCAGGTGGATCGATTATCTTGGCAAAGGAGAGCTGATCACCAACAGGGATCTAAACAAAAATGTGTGCACAAAAACTAAGAGAAATAAGCTTTTATTTCAGCTCATAAAACATGGGACCAACACTTCACATGTTGCATTTATATTTTTGCTCAGTATAAATCAAAAGTACCTCAAGTATTTAAATAGTACATACAGTAAGGTATATGCATCTTCCTCACAGTGTATATTCTCCGTGGTTGGGGTCCATTCCATTTCAATTCAGTTAATTCTGGAAGTAAACACAGTGTGTTCTCTTCTGTCTCTCTCTCTCTCTCGCTCTTCTGTCCTCTCTCTTCTCTCCTCTTTCTGTCATCTCTCTTCCTCTCTCTTCTCTCCTCTTTCTGTCATCTCTCTTCCTCTCTTCTCCTCTCTCTTCTCTCCTCTTTCTGTCATCTCTCTTCCTCTCTCTTCTCTCCTCTTTCTGTCATCTCTCTTCCTCTCTCCTCCCCTCTCCCCTCCCCTCCACAGAAGAGGATGTGACGGTTGGTAAGTTCTACGCGACCTTCCTGATTCAGGACTACTTCAGGAAGTTCAGGAAGAGAAAAGAGCAAGGAGATCTGGAAGAGGGTGACCCAAACAACACCTCTGCTGCCCTACAGGTTGGTATTCTCGTCGCAGCCAGAATGGGCAGCCTATCTCTTGTCTCTGTCGTGTTCGAGGCTGCTTCAAGGATGGAAATGAAGCTAGCCCGCTAGATCGAGGCTAGTACTATTCAGACTGGGATAGTAGTAGACAATGTGCCAAAGATGCCCAGCAAGCCAGTGAAATGTTACTTTGGCACAGATTGTGGCGGTCTACTAGCCTGGCTGGCCAGTACCCCAAATCCTTAAGTTCTAACCCCGGGCAGGAGGCTAGTCTATATCTTGTTTCTGTAGTGAGACAGCTTGATATACAGGACACCCCCTAGACAGGACACTAGTCTGTCTCCTGTTTCTGTAGTGAGGCAGCTTGATGAACAGGACACTAGTCGATCTCCTGTTCCTGTAGTGAGACAGCTTGATGTACAGGACACCCCCTGGACAGTAAAATAGTCTATCTCCTGTTTCTCTAGTGAGGCAGCTTGATGTACCAGGACACCCCCTGGACAGGACACTAGTCTGTCTCCTGTTTCTGTAGTGAGACAGCTTGATGTACCAGGACACCCCCTGGACAGGACACTAGTCTATCTCCTGTTTCTGTAGTGAGACAGCTTGATGTACCAGGACACCCCCTGGACAGGACACTAGTCTATCTCCTGTTTCTGTAGTGAGACAGCTTGATGTACAGTACACTACCTGGACAGGACACTAGTCTGTCTCCTGTTCCTGTAGTGAGACAGCTTGATGTACAGGACACCCCCTGGACAGGACACTATTCTGTCACAGGGCCATACCCTCAATCCAGCTCTTTAATGCTGAGTGCCAAGCAGCGAAGCATCGGGTTCCATTTTTAGTGTCTTTGGTATGACTCAACCGAGGATTGGTCGGTGCTGTATATTTGTGTTGCGCTGCATACTGTCTCCTCTGCATACTGTCTCCTCTGCTGCATACTGTCTCCTCTGCTGCACACTGTCTCCTCTGCTGCATACCGTCTCCTCTGCTGCATACCGTCTCCTCTGCTGCATACCGTCTCCTCTGCTGCATACTGTCTCCTCTGCTGCATACTGTCTCCTCTGCTGCATACTTTCTCATCTAGCTGCATACCGTCTCCTCTGGCTGCATACTGTCTCCTCTGGCTGCATACTGTCTCCTATGGCTGTATAATGTCTCCTCTGCATACTGTCTCCTCTGCTGCATACTGTCTCCTCTGCATACTGTCTCCTCTGCTACATACTGGCTCCTCTGCTGCATACCGTCTCCTCTGGCTGCATACTGTCTCCTCTGCTGCATACTGTCTCCTCTGCTGCATACTGTCTCCTCTGCTGCATACTGTCTCCTCTGCATACTGTCTCCTCTGCTGCATACTGTCTCCTCTGCTGCATACTGTCTCCTCTGCTGCATACTGTCTCCTCTGCATACTGTCTCCTCTGCTGCATACTGTCTCCTCTGCTGCATAATGTCTCCTCTGCTGCATACTGTCTCCTCTGCTGCATACTGTCTCCTCTGCTGCATACTGTCTCCTCTGCTGCATACCATCTCCTCTGCTGCATACCGTCTCCTCTGGCTGCATACCGTCTCCTCTGGCTGCATACCGTCTCCTCTGCTGCATACCATCTCCTCTGCTGCATACTGTCTCCTCTGTTGCATACTGGCTCCTCTGCTGCATACTGGCTCCTCTGCTGCTGTCTCCTCTGCTGCATACCATCTCCTCTGGCTGCATACTGTCTCCGCTGCTACATGCTGTCTCCTCTGCTGCATACCGTCTCCACTGCTCCATACTATCTCCTCTGCATAATTTCTCCTCTGCTGCATACTGTCTCCTCTGCTGCATACTGACTCCTCTGCTGCATACTGACTCCTCTGTTGCATACTGTCTCTGTTGCATACTGTCTCCTCTGTTGCATACTGTCTCCTCTGCTGCATACTGTCTCCTCTGCTGGATACCGTCTCTTCTGCTGCATACCGTCTCTTCTGCTGCATACCGTCTCCTCTGCTGCATACCGTCTCCTCTGCTGCATACCGTCTCCTCTGCTGCATATTGTCTCCTCTGTTGCATATTGTCTCCTCTGTTGCATACTG
This sequence comes from Salvelinus fontinalis, assembly GCF_029448725.1. Lineage (NCBI taxonomy): Eukaryota > Metazoa > Chordata > Actinopteri > Salmoniformes > Salmonidae > Salvelinus > Salvelinus fontinalis. The sequence goes on along the minus strand of NC_074695.1, from coordinate 4,894,094 downwards.
TCTCCTCTGTTGCATACTGTCTCCTCTGTTGCATACCGTCTCCTCTGCGGCATAATGTCTCCTCTGCTGCATACTGTCTCCTCTGCTGCATATTGTCTCCTCTGCTGCATACTGTCTCCTCTGCTGCATATTGTCTCCTCTGCTGCATACTGTCTCCGCTGCTGCATACTGTCTCCTCTGCTGCATACTGTCTCCGCTGCTGCATACTGTCTCCTCTGCTGCATACTGTCTCCTCTGCTGCATACCGTCTCCTCTGCTGCATACCGTCTCCTCTGGCTACTGTCTCCTCTGCATACTGTCTCCTCTGCTGCATACTGTCTCCTCTGCTGCATACTGTCTCCGCTGCTGCATACTATCTCCTCTGCCTACTGTCTCCTCTGCATACTGTCTCCTCTGCATACTGTCTCTGTTGCATACTGTCTCCTCTGTTGCATACTGTCTCCTCTGCTGCATACCGTCTCCTCTGCTGCATACCGTCTCCTCTGGCTACTGTCTCCTCTGCATACTGTCTCCTCTGCTGCATACTGTCTCCTCTGCTGCATATTGTCTCCTCTGCTGCATACCGTCTCCTCTGCTGCATACTGTCTCCGCTGCTGCATACTATCTCCTCTGCCTACTGTCTCCTCTGCATACTGTCTCCTCTGTATACGGTCAGTAGTTGCTCTTTATATACTGTATATACGGTGGAGTACTAACTATACGGTAAAGTGCTAGTTCAATGGTAGAGTTCTAGCTATACAATAGAGTACTAGCTATACGGTAGAGTACTAGCTATACGATAGAGTACTAGCTATACGATAGAGTACTAACTACATGGTAGACCACTAACTATACGGTAGAGTACTAGCTGCACGGTAGAGTACTAACTATATGGTAGAGTACTAGCTACAGTATACGGTAGAGTACTAGCTGTACGGTAGAGTACTAACTATACGGTAGAGTACTAACTGTACGGTAGAGTATTAACTATACGGTAAAGTACTAGCTACAGTATACGGTAGAGTACTAGCTGTACGGTAGAGCACTAACTATATGGTAGAGTACTAACTATATGGTAGAGTACTAACTATACGGTAGAGTACTAGCTACAGTATACGGTAGAGTACTAACTATACGGTACAACACTAGCTGTACAGTAGAGTACTAACTATACGCTAGAGTACTAGTTATACGAGAGTACTAGCTATGCAGTAGAGTACTAACTATATGCTAGAGTACTAGCTATACGAGAGTACTAGATATGCGGTAGAGTACTAGCTATACGGTAGAGTACTAACTATACAATAGAGTACTAGCTACACGGTAGAGTACTAGCTATACGGTAGAGTACTAGCTATATGGTAGAGTACTAGCTACAGTATACGGTGGAGTAATAACTATGCGATAGAATACTAGCTATATGGTAGAGTACTAGCTATGCGGTAGAGTACTAGTTATATGGTAGAGTACTATCTACAGTATACGGTGGAGTACTAACTTTGCGGTAGAGTACTAGCTATACCACAGAGTACTAGCTATACAACAGAGTACTAGCTCTACAATAGAGTACTAGCTGTACAATAGAGTACTAACTATACAGTAGAGTACTAGCCATTTGGTAGAGTACTAGCTATACGGTAGAGTACTAACTATACGGTAGAGTACTAACTATACGGTAGAGTACTAGCTATATGGTAGAGTACTAGCTATATGGTAGAGTACTAGCTATATGGTAGAGTACTAGCTACAGTATACGGTGGAGTACTAACTATGCGGTAGAGTACTGACTATACGGTAGAGTACTAGCTATATGGTAGAGTACTAGCTATATGGTAGAGTACTAGCTATACGGTAGAGTACTAACTATACGGTATAGTACTAGCTATATGGTAGAGTACTAGCTATGCGGTAGAGTACCAACTATACGGTAGAGTACTAGCTATATGGTAGAGTACTAGCTATATGGTAGAGTACTAACTATATGGTAGAGTACTAGCTATACGGTGGAGTACTAACTATGCGGTAGAGTACTGACTATACGGTAGAGTACTAGCTATGCGGTAGAGTAGTAGCTATACGGTAGAGTACTGACTATGCAGTAGAGTAGTAACTATACGGTAGAGTACTAACTACACGGTAGAGTACTGACTATGCAGTAGAGTAGTAACTATACGGTATAGTACTAGCTATACGGTAGAGCACTAGCTATACGGTAGAGTACTGACTATGCGGTAGAGTACTAGCTATGCGGTAGAGTACTAGCTATGCGGTAGAGTACTAGCTATGCGGTAGAGTACTAACTATACGGTAGAGTACTAGCTACATGGTAGAGTACTAGCTATACGGTAGAGTACTAGCTATGCGGTAGAGTACTAGCTATGCGGTAGAGTACTAACTATACGGTAGAGTACTAGCTATACGGTAGAGTACTAACTATATGGTAGAGTACTAGCTATATGGTAGAGTACTAGCTATACGGTAGAGTACTAGCTATACGGTAGAGTACTGACTATGCAGTAGAATACTAGCTATACGGTAGAGTACTAACACTATGAGAGTACTAACTATACGGTAGAGTACGAACTATACGGTAGAGTTCGAACTATACGGTAGAGTTCGAGCCATACGGTAGAGTACTAGCTACATGGTAGAGTACTAGCTATATGGTAGAGTACTAGCTATAAGGTAGAGTACTAGCTATACGGTAGAGTACTAGTTATACTATAGAGTACTAACTACACTGTATAGTAGTAACTAAACGGTAGAGTACTAGCTATGCGGTAGAGTACTAGCTATGCGGTAGAGTACTAACTATACGGTAGAGTACTAACTATACGGTAGAGTACTAACTATACGGTAGAGTACTAGCTATACGGTAGAGTACTAACTACACTGTATAGTAGTAACTAAATGGTAGAGTACTAACTACACGGTAGAGTACTAACTACACGGTAGAGTACTAACTACACGGTAGAGTACTAACTACACGGTAGAGTACTAACTACACGGTAGAGTACTAGCTATACGGTAGAGTACTAACTATACGGTAGAGTAGTAACTATACGGTAGAGTACTAACTACACGGTAGAGTACTAGCTATACAGTAGAGTACTGACTATACGGTAGAGTACTAACTATACGGTAGAGTACTAACTACACGGTAGAGTACTAACTACACGGTAGAGTACTAACTACACGGTAGAGTACTAACTACACGGTAGAGTACTAACTACACGGTAGAGTAGTAACAATACGGCAGAGTACTAGCTACATGGTAGAGTACTAGCTACATGGTAGAGTACTAGCTAGACGGTAGAGTACTAGCTATAAGGTAGAGTAGTAACTATACGGTATAGTAGTAACAATACGGCAGAGTACTAGCTATGCGGTAGAGTACTAACTATATGGTAGAGTCCTAACTACACGGTATAGTAGTAACTATACGGCAGAGTACTAACTATACGGTAGAGTACTAGCTATACGGTAGAGTACTAGCTATGCGGTAGAGTACTAGCTATGCGGTAGAGTACTAACTACACAGTAGAGTAGTAACTATACGGTAGAGTACTAACTACACAGTAGAGTAGTAACTATACGGTAGAGTACTAACTACACGGTAGAGTACTAACTATACGGTAGAGTACTAGCTATGCGGTAGAGTACTAACTACACGGTAGAGTAATAACTACACGGTAGAGTACTAACTACACGGTAGAGTACTAACTACACGGTAGAGTACTAGCTATACGGTAGAGTACTAACTACACGGTAGAGTACTAGCTATACGGTAGAGTACTAGCTATGCGGTAGAGTACTAACTACACAGTAGAGTAGTAACTATACGGTAGAGTACTAACTATACGGTAGAGTACTAGCTATGCGGTAGAGTACTAGCTACGCGGTAGAGTACTAACTACACGGTAGAGTACTAACTACACGGTAGAGTACTAACTATACGGTAGAGTACTAGCTATGCGGTAGAGTACTAACTACACAGTAGAGTAGTAACTATACGGTAGAGTACTAACTATACGGTAGAGTACTAGCTATGCGGTAGAGTACTAGCTACGCGGTAGAGTACTAACTACACGGTAGAGTACTAACTACACGGTAGAGTACTAACTATACGGTAGAGTACTAGCTATACGGTAGAGTACTAACTATATGCTAGAGTACTAGCTATACGAGAGTACTAGATATGCGGTAGAGTACTAGCTATACGGTAGAGTACTAACTATACAATAGAGTACTAGCTACACGGTAGAGTACTAGCTATACGGTAGAGTACTAGCTATATGGTAGAGTACTAGCTACAGTATACGGTGGAGTAATAACTATGCGATAGAATACTAGCTATATGGTAGAGTACTAGCTATGCGGTAGAGTACTAGTTATATGGTAGAGTACTATCTACAGTATACGGTGGAGTACTAACTTTGCGGTAGAGTACTAGCTATACCACAGAGTACTAGCTATACAACAGAGTACTAGCTCTACAATAGAGTACTAGCTGTACAATAGAGTACTAACTATACAGTAGAGTACTAGCCATTTGGTAGAGTACTAGCTATACGGTAGAGTACTAACTATACGGTAGAGTACTAACTATACGGTAGAGTACTAGCTATATGGTAGAGTACTAGCTATATGGTAGAGTACTAGCTATATGGTAGAGTACTAGCTACAGTATACGGTGGAGTACTAACTATGCGGTAGAGTACTGACTATACGGTAGAGTACTAGCTATATGGTAGAGTACTAGCTATATGGTAGAGTACTAGCTATACGGTAGAGTACTAACTATACGGTATAGTACTAGCTATATGGTAGAGTACTAGCTATGCGGTAGAGTACTAACTATACGGTAGAGTACTAGCTATATGGTAGAGTACTAGCTATATGGTAGAGTACTAACTATATGGTAGAGTACTAGCTATACGGTGGAGTACTAACTATGCGGTAGAGTACTGACTATACGGTAGAGTACTAGCTATGCGGTAGAGTAGTAGCTATACGGTAGAGTACTGACTATGCAGTAGAGTAGTAACTATACGGTAGAGTACTAACTACACGGTAGAGTACTGACTATGCAGTAGAGTAGTAACTATACGGTATAGTACTAGCTATACGGTAGAGCACTAGCTATACGGTAGAGTACTGACTATGCGGTAGAGTACTAGCTATGCGGTAGAGTACTAGCTATGCGGTAGAGTACTAGCTATGCGGTAGAGTACTAACTATACGGTAGAGTACTAGCTACATGGTAGAGTACTAGCTATACGGTAGAGTACTAGCTATGCGGTAGAGTACTAGCTATGCGGTAGAGTACTAACTATACGGTAGAGTACTAGCTATACGGTAGAGTACTAGCTATATGGTAGAGTACTAGCTATATGGTAGAGTACTAGCTATACGGTAGAGTACTAGCTATACGGTAGAGTACTGACTATGCAGTAGAATACTAGCTATACGGTAGAGTACTAACACTATGAGAGTACTAACTATACGGTAGAGTACGAACTATACGGTAGAGTTCGAACTATACGGTAGAGTTCGAGCCATACGGTAGAGTACTAGCTACATGGTAGAGTACTAGCTATATGGTAGAGTACTAGCTATAAGGTAGAGTACTAGCTATACGGTAGAGTACTAGTTATACTATAGAGTACTAACTACACTGTATAGTAGTAACTAAACGGTAGAGTACTAGCTATGCGGTAGAGTACTAGCTATGCGGTAGAGTACTAACTATACGGTAGAGTACTAACTATACGGTAGAGTACTAACTATACGGTAGAGTACTAGCTATACGGTAGAGTACTAACTACACTGTATAGTAGTAACTAAATGGTAGAGTACTAACTACACGGTAGAGTACTAACTACACGGTAGAGTACTAACTACACGGTAGAGTACTAACTACACGGTAGAGTACTAACTACACGGTAGAGTACTAGCTATACGGTAGAGTACTAACTATACGGTAGAGTAGTAACTATACGGTAGAGTACTAACTACACGGTAGAGTACTAGCTATACGGTAGAGTACTGACTATACGGTAGAGTACTAACTATACGGTAGAGTACTAACTACACGGTAGAGTACTAACTACACGGTAGAGTACTAACTACACGGTAGAGTACTAACTACACGGTAGAGTACTAACTACACGGTAGAGTACTAACTACACGGTAGAGTACTAGCTACATGGTAGAGTACTAACACTATGAGAGTACTAACTATACGGTGGAGTTCGAACTATGCGGTAGAGTACTAGCTAAATGGTAGAGAACTAGCTATACGGTAGAGTACTAGCTATAAGGTAGAGTAGTAACAATACGGCAGAGTACTAGCTACATGGTAGAGTACTAGCTACATGGTAGAGTACTAGCTAGACGGTAGAGTACTAGCTATAAGGTAGAGTAGTAACTATACGGTATAGTAGTAACAATACGGCAGAGTACTAGCTATGCGGTAGAGTACTAACTATATGGTAGAGTCCTAACTACACGGTATAGTAGTAACTATACGGCAGAGTACTAACTATACGGTAGAGTACTAGCTATACAGTAGAGTACTAGCTATGCGGTAGAGTACTAGCTATGCGGTAGAGTACTAACTACACAGTAGAGTAGTAACTATACGGTAGAGTACTAACTACACAGTAGAGTAGTAACTATACGGTAGAGTACTAACTACACAGTAGAGTAGTAACTATACGGTAGAGTACTAACTACACAGTAGAGTACTAGCTATACGGTAGAGTACTAACTACACAGTAGAGTACTAGCTATACGGTAGAGTACTAACTACACGGTAGAGTACTAGCTATACGGTAGAGTACTAGCTATGCGGTAGAGTACTAACTACACAGTAGAGTACTAGCTATACGGTAGAGTACTAGCTATGCGGTAGAGTACTAACTACACAGTAGAGTAGTAACTATGCGGTAGAGTACTAACTATATGGTAGAGTCCTAACTACACGGTATAGTAGTAACTATACGGCAGAGTACTAACTATACGGTAGAGTACTAGCTATACGGTAGAGTACTAGCTATGCGGTAGAGTACTAGCTACGCGGTAGAGTACTAACTACACGGTAGAGTACTAACTACACGGTAGAGTACTAACTATACGGTAGAGTACTAGCTATGCGGTAGAGTACTAACTATACGGTAGAGTACTAGTTTAGTAGATGTGTCATGGTGTGTGTATATATATACACTGCTCAAAAAAATAAAGGGAACACTAAAATAACACATCCTAGATCTGAATGAATGAAATATTCTTATTAAATACTTTTTTCTTTACATAGTTGAATGTGCTGACAACAAAATCACACAAAAATTATCAATGGAAATCAAATTTATCAACCCATGGAGGTCTGGATTTGGAGTCACACTCAAAATTAAAGTGGAAAACCACACTACAGGCTGATCCAACTTTGATGTAATGTCCTTAAAACAAGTCAAAATGAGGCTCAGTAGTGTGTGTGGCCTCCACGTGCCTGTATGACCTCCCTACAACGCCTGGGCATGCTCCTGATGAGGTGGCGGATGGTCTCCTGAGGGATCTCCTCCCAGACCTGGACTAAAGCATCCGCCAACTCCTGGACAGTCTGTGGTGCAACGTGGCGTTGGTGGATGGAGCGAGACATGATGTCCCAGATGTGCTCAATTGGATTCAGGTCTGGGGAACGGGCAGGCCAGTCCATAGCATCAATGCCTTCCTCTTGCAGGAACTGCTGACACACTCCAGCCACATGAGGTCTAGCATTGTCTTGCATTAGGAGGAACCCAGGGCCAACCGCACCAGCATATGGTCTCACAAGGGGTCTGAGGATCTCATCTCGGTACCTAATGGCAGTCAGGCTACCTCTGGCGAGCACATGGAGGGCTGTGCGGCCCCCCAAAGAAATGCCACCCCACACCATGACTGACCCATCGCCAAACCGGTCATGCTGGAGGATGTTGCAGGCAGCAGAACGTTCTCCACGGCGTCTCCAGACTCTGTCACGTCTTTCACATGTGCTCATGTGCTCAGTGTGAACCTGCTTTCATCTGTGAAGAGCACAGGGCGCCAGTGGCGAATTTGCCAATCTTGGTGTTCTCTGGCAAATTCCAAACGTCCTGCACGGTGTTGGGCTATAAGCACAACCCCCACCTGTGGACGTCGGACCCTCATACCACCCTCATGGAGTCTGTTTCTGACCGTTTGAGCAGACATGCACATTTGTGGCCTGCTGGAGGTCATTTTGCAGGGCTCTGGCAGTGCTCCTCCTTGCACAAAGGCGGAGGTAGCGGTCCTGCTGCTGGGTTGTTGCCCTCCTACGGCCTCCTCCACGTCTCCTAATGTACTGGCCTGTCTCCTGGTAGCGCCTCCATGCTCTGGACACTACGCTGACAGACACAGCAAACCTTCTTGCCACAGCTCACATTGATGTGCCATCCTGGATGAGCTGCACTACCTGAGCCACTTGTGTGGGTTGTAGACTCCGTCTCATGCTACCACTAGAGTGAAAGCACCGCCAGTATTCAAAAGTGACCAAAACATCAGCCAGGAAGCATAGGAACTGAGAAGTGGTCTGTGGTCACCAACTGCAGAACCACTCCTTTATTGGGGGTGTCTTACTAATTGCCTATAATTTCCACCTGTTGTCTATTCCATTTGCACAACAGCATGTGAAATGTATTGTCAATCAGTGTTGCTTCCTAAGTGGACAGTTTAATTTCACAGAAGTGTGATTGACTTGGAATTACATTGTGTTGTTTAAGTGTTCCCTTTATTTTTTTTGAGCAGTGTATATATATATATATATATATATATATATATTATATATTGGTCTGTATAGATATTTATAAATATATATATACACACGTTCTCACCTTCTCTCTCTTCGTGTGCAGCTGTGTCAGGCGGGTCTGCGTACGCTGCAGGACCTGGGGCCGGAGATGAGGATGGCCATGTCAGCTGACCTGGAGGAGGAAGAGGGCATGGAGGAAGAGCCAGAGGAAGATGATTCTCCCTATAAGGTCACTGTGTATATATATACAGTTGGAAGAGGGCATAATTGTTCTGTAGTTACCATGGTGCCCTAGTAGCAGCCTAAGCAGAGAGCTCCTTTAAATATGTATAGTTGAAGTCGGAAGTTTACATACACCTTAGCCAAATACATTTAAACTCTGTTTTCCACAATTCCTGACATTTAATCCTAGTAAAAATTTCCTGTCTTAGGTCAGTTAGGATCACCACTTTATTTTAAGAATGTGAAATGTTAGAATTGTTGTTGTTTTTTATTATAATTCTTTTTAATTTCACCTTTATTTATCCAGGTAAGCTAGTTGAGAACAAGTTGTCATTTACAACTGCAACCTGGCCAAGATAAAGCAAAGCAGTCCGACACAAACACAGAGTTAGACATAGAATAAACAAGCGTAGTCAATAACACAATAGAAAAAAAGAAAGTCTATATACAGTGTGTGCAAATAGCGTGAGGAGGTAAGGCAATAAATAGACCGTAGTAGCAAAGTAATTACAATTTAGCAGATTAACACTGGAGTGATAGATGAGCAGATGATGATGTGCAAGTAGAGAGAATGATTTATTTCAGCTTTAATTTCTTTCATCACATTCCCAGTGAGTCAGAAGTTTACATACACTCAATTAGTACTTGGTAGCATTGTTAAATGTTTTGGGTAGCCTTCCACAAGCTTCTCACAATAAGTTGGGTGAATTTTGGCCCATTCCTCCTGACAGAGCTGGTGTAAGTGAGTCAGGTTTGTTGGCCTCCTTGCTCGCACACGCTTTTTCAGTTCTACCCACAAATGTTCTATACGATTGAGGTCAGGGCTTTGTGATGGCCACTCCAATACCTTGACTTTTTAAGCCATTTTGCCACAACTTTGGAAATATGCTTGGGTCATTGTCCATTTAGAAGACCCATTTGCGACCAAGCTTTAACTTCCTGACTGATGTCTTGAGATGTTGCTTCAGTATATCCACATCATCCACATCAAAATGATGCCATCTATTTTGTGAAGTGCACCAGTCCCTCCTGCAGCAAAGCACCCCCACAACATGATGCTGCCACCCCCGTGCTTCACAGTTGGGATGGTGTTCTTTGGCTTGCAAGCCTCCCCCTTTTTCCTCCAAACATAAATAATCATTATGGCCAAACAGTTCTATTTTTGTTTCATCAGACCAGAGGACATTTCTCCAAAAGTACAATCTTTGTCCCCATGTGCAGTTTCAAACCATAGTCTGGCTTTTTTATGGTGGTTTTGGAGCAGTGGCTTCTACCTTGCTGAGTGGCCTTTCAGGTTATGTCGATATAGGACTCGTTTTACTGTGGATATAGATACTTTTGTACCTGTCTCCTCCAGCATCTTCACAAGGTCCCTTGCTGTTGTTCTGGGATTGATTTGCACTTCTCGCACCAAAGTACGTGACGGTTGCGTGGTCTCATGGTGTTTATACTTGCGTACTATTGTTTGTAAAGATAAACGTGGTACCTTCAGGCATTTGGAAATTGATCCCAAGAATGAACCAGACTTGTGGAGGTCTGCAATTTGTTTCTGATGTCTTGGCTGATTTCTTTTGATTTCCCCATGATGTCAAGCAAAAAGGCACTGAGTTTGAAGGTAGGTCTTGAAATACATCCACAGGTACAACTCCAATTGACTCAAATTATGTCAATTAGCCTATCAGAAGCTTCTAAAGCCATGACATCATTTTCTGGAATTTTCCAAGCTGTTTAAAGGCACAGTCAACTTAGTGTATGTAAACTTCTTACCCACTGGATTTGTGATACAGTGAATTATAGGTGAAATAATCTGTCTGTAAACAATTGTTGGAAGAATTACTTGTGTCATGCACAAAGTAGATGTCCTAACCGACTTGCCAAATATATAGTTTGTTAACAAGAAATTTGTGGAGTGGTTAAAAAACTAGTTTTAATGACTCCAACCTAAGTGTATGTAAACTTCCGATGGAGAAGAGATTGCTCTGCAGTGTCAATGCACCACACATGTATTTTGAGAGAGAGAGACAGAGAGAGAGAGACAGAGAGAGAGACAGAGAGAGAGAGAGAAGGTGAGAGAGAGAGCAGGTGAGAGAGACAAGCTAGAGTTCACGATCATTTCACTGATCGTGAAATCACACAAATGACTAGCCATTATGTGATCAAGATTAGTGATTCTCAGCATTGCCTTGATCAACTTATCCTCTTTAACATTCTCCCCACAGACTGATAATGGCTATGCCCCTGAGGGTAAGGACAGGCGTGGCTCCATGGTCACCACCCTTACTGGAGGAGGAGGTATGCCCAGGGAGAGTCTCTCCAACGGGGGTCTGGCCCACCGAGGTTCCACCTCCTTCTCCAAGACCCCCAACGGAGGAGGCCTGGAGCAGGATGAGCTGAGACGAGGAGACAACATGAGGTCTTCGCTCAACCATCACCATCGTCATTCTTCCATTAAGAACGGACTGGTGGACCAACCGGCCATGAGCAGAAGGAATTCTAACAAGTATTCAAGGTAGGCACTTGACTAATCTCAGAAACCCCCCCCCCAAAAAAAATCTCAGGTAAATGAATACGATTTTCCATTAGGTTTTGGATAGAGTCTCCACCCCCACAGTCTCCACCCCCTTAAACGGAAACTTTCAGCCAATGGGCCAAATGTCCCCTCCCCATCCGAAATTTGAAACACGTGATTTGTCCAAATGATCAGTGAAAAAGAAATCTGCGTATGAGAACAATGTTCCTTAGTTGTCGCAGACGCTACGATAAAATCCGATGTTCCGTGTTTCTGACTGACGACCAGACCGGACCCTTCTCACAGATCCTTTATCTCGTTCTGTTAACGCATGTTTCTCCTGTTTTCATAGCTCCCAGTCAGCCCGTCAGTCTGTCAATCAGTCAGTCAGTCAGCTAGTCAGGTAGTCAGTCAGCCCGTCAGTCTGTCAGTCCGTCAATCAGTCAGCTAGTCAGGTAGTCAGTCAGCCCGTCAGTCAGTCAATCCGTCAATCAGTCAGCTAGTCAGGTAGTCAGTCAGCCCGTCAGTCTGTCAGTCCGTCAATCAGTCAGCTAGTCAGGTAGTCAGTCAGTCTGTCAGTCCGTCAATCAGTTTGTCACTCCATTAATCAGCCAGCCAGTCAGTCTGTCTGTCAGTCCGTCAATCAGTCAGCTAGTCAGGTAGTCAGTCAGTCCGTCAATCAGTTTGTCACTCCATTAATCAGCCAGCCAGTCAGTCCGTCAGTCAGTCCATTAATCAGTCAGCCAGTCAGCTAGTCAGCCAGTCAGCCAGTCAGCTAGTCAGCCTGCCAGTCAGTCCGTCAGTCACTCCATTAATCAGCCAGCCAGTCAGTCCGTCAGTCAGTCCATTAATCAGTCAGCCAGTCAGCTAGTCAGCCAGTCCATTAATCAGTCAGCCAGTCAGGTAGTCAGCCTGCCAGTCAGTCCGTCAGTCAGTCCATTAATCCGTCAGCCAGTCAGCCCGTCAGCCAGTCAACCCGTCAGCCAGTCAGGTAGTGATAAGAGAATGTTGTTCTCAAGGTATATAACCCAATTTAATTATATTCCTCAGTCTTCAAACCAGAATTGGTCAGATCCTGGTCGAATGAAACAGACGGAGGCCCAGCTGAAATAGTCAAAAAGGTTTATTCACGGGAATGTTCTAAAGTCAAGAATACAAAACAATACATTTTATACTGACTTCTCACGTCCACACATTCACACAACCATACGCACACACACACACACACATACACACAACCATACGCACACACATGTCCTGCTACCCAGCCGCCAGATATTAGTGACCTTGTCCTTGAGCCGTACTCCCCGTTCTCTCCTAATCTCTAGTCAGGTCGGCACCAAGCTCAGACAGTCTGTTTTTATAATACCATAAAGACATATTGTCTTTACCCTCATTCTGACTAGGACTACACATTTACTGATTATGATGTCATACATTCTAATCAATTCCATACAATTATATGTTCAGGGAGGAATATTCTAATCATTCAATTAACAGATCATTTTCACCTATCAGTAGTCAGCCAGTCAGCTAGTCAGCCAGTCAGCTAGTCAGTCAGTCAACCAGTCAGCCCGTCAGTCAGTCGGCCAGTCAGCCAGTCAGGTAGTCAGCCTGCCAGTCAGGTAGTCAGTCATTCCATTATTCAGTCAATCAGTCAGCCAGTCAGTTAGTCAGCCAGTCAGTCAGTCAGCCAGTCAGCCAGTCGGCCAATCAGGTAGTCAGCCTGCCAGTCAGGTAGTCAGTCATTCCCTTATTCAGTCAATCAGTCAGCCAGTCAGTCAGTCAGCCAGTCAGCTAGTCAGCTAGTCGGCCAGTCAGCCAGTCGGCCAATCAGGTAGTCAGCCTGCCAGTCAGGTAGTCAGTCATTCCATTAATCAGTCAGCCAGTCAGCCAGTCAGTCAGTCAACCAGTCAGCCAGTCAGCCAATCAGGTAGTCAGTCATTCCATTAATCAGCCAGCTAGTCAGCCAGTCAGTCAGTCAGCCAGTCAGCCAGTCAGCTAGTCAGCCAGTCAGCTAGTCAGCCAGACAGCTAGTCAGCCAGTCAGCCAGTCAGCCAGTCAGCCAGTCAGTCAGTCAGCCAGTCAGCCAGTCAGCCAGTCAGTCAGTCAGCCAGTCAGCTAGTCAGCCAGTCAGGTAGTCAGTCATTCCATTAATCAGTCAGCCAGTCAGCCAGTCAGTCAGTCAGCCAGTCAGTCAGTCAGCCAGTCGGCCAATCAGGTAGTCAGCCTGCCAGTCAGGTAGTCAGTCATTCCATTATTCAGTCAACCAGTCAGCCAGTCAGTCAGCCAGTCAGGTAGTCAGCCTGCCAGTCAGGTAGTCAGTCATTCCATTAATCAGTCAGCCAGTCAGCCAGTCAGTCAGTCAACCAGTCAGCCAGTCAGTCAGGTAGTCAGCCAGTCAGCCCGTCTATCAGTCAATCAATCCCTTCCTTCTCTCCAGTAGAAGAGACAGCAGAGGAGATAGGTATTCTCCTGTCCGAGGTCGTAACGGAGGGATGGATGGAGGAGAGGAGAGTTACGGAGGAGAGGAGGGTTACTACGATGAGGATAACGAGAGCCTTGATCCTCGTGACAGGTAGTGTGTGTGTGTGTGTGTGTGTGTGTGTGTGTGTGTGCGTGTGTGCGTGCGTGCGTGCGTGCGTGTGATCACTATATCTTTGTTTTGATCTTGATCCTAATCTTGATCCTAATCTTGATCTTAATCTTAATCTTGATCTTAATCTTAATCTCGATCCCATTCCTCCCACTCAGACTTCGTTACCCTGACGACCCTCCTCTGTACCCTGGTCAGCATGACCACACGTACGACGCCCACGCCCCCAGCAACGCAGCCTACGGTAATAACTATGGCAACGGGAACGGGAATGGCTATGGAGATGGACGTAGGACTGCGAGGAGACGCCTCCTCCCCGCCACACCTACCGGTAACATCACAACACCAGGGCTGCTTTACATGGGGCATGACGGTGGGGAACAATCAGGTAGAATTATATGATGTAAAATAAATATGCCTCTCACTCATGTAGAGTAAGGAATCATGTCATCTCTATTCATGACATTTCTATCTGCAATGTTCCGAACGTTTTACGCTCTTGGCCTCGACGCTGTGTCTTCATTTTGGTTGTCCTCATTCAGTGGTAAAATATGTCTATCTGAGGCTGTGTCCCTATGGGCCGTCGTCAAAAAGTACAGTATTTCACTATAGTAAATAGGGTTCCATTTGAGAAACATCCTCCATGTGACTTCCTGTTTCCTTCTTGGTTCCTGCATGTGACATCCTGTTTACTTCCTGGTTCCACCATCCTGGTTCATCCATGTGACTTCCTGTTTACTTCCTGGTTCCTGCATGTGCCTTCCTGTCTACTTGCTGGTTCCACCGCGTGATTTCCTACTTACTTCCTGGTTCCACCATGTGACTTCATTTGTATTTCTTGCTTCCTCCATGTGACTTCCTGTTTACTTCCTGGTTCCACCATGTGACTTCCTGGTTCCTCCATGTGACTCCTTGTTTACTTCCTGGTTCCTCCCAGGTCGTAAGCCATCCTTTAATATCCAATGTCTGAGGAGGCAGGACAGCAATGATGACCTCCCCATCCCAGGAACCTACCACCAGAACTCTCCCCCCTGCCGGGCACGCACACAGGTCACTACACAGGTAACACATCAGCACCGTCACACACACACACATGCACACAGGTCACTACACAGGTAACACATCAGCACCGTCACACATACACACACACAGATAACCACATCAGCACAGGTAACATACTCACACCCTCTTAAAACACACACACACACACACACACACACAAGGAATATTTGAAACTTTGTGTAGCATCGGCTGTATCATTTCTCAACCTCTGTATTTCTCTCTCCCTTCCCTCCAGACGTACGGCAGTTACGAGTCTCGTCGCAGCAGCAGCCGTTCCTCAACAGGTTCCTCTGCCTCCTGGGCCAACCCTTGCCCTCGCCGAGGTCGCCTCCTCTACGCCCCTCTCATCCTGGTCGAAGAGGAAGGGGCGGGTGGCAGCGGCGGCGGAGGCTCCGGGATCTGGGGGGACAAGACGGGTGGAGGGGCCAACGTGACGGCGGCCACCTCCCGACCTGGCCCTGCGGGGTGGTACACGGGGCCCCCTTGTCCCTCAGGAGGGTCCCAGGCACCATACAGGGCCTATACCACACTAAGGGTCCCCACACAGCTCAGCCCTCACTACAGCGACAAGAGAGGCAGCGCTGATAGCCTGGTGGAAGCGGTGAGTATTACTACACATTCAGACATATTTAAAGATCGATATTGATATAAACATCCATAGAGTCTGGACTAATGCATTCATTATATTCAGGTTATTGATGAGAAATGAATGTGTTAAGTAAAAAAAAATATCAACGAACCAATCAACCAATCACTGTCTCTCCCCATGTAGGTGCTGATCTCAGAGGGGCTGGGTCTGTATGCCAAGGACCCCAAGTTTGTGGCCTTCGCCAAACGGGAGATTGCTGACGCGTGTCACATGACAATTGACGAGATGGAAAGTGCGGCCAGCGACCTGCTGAGTCGGGGAAGCAGGGGCGGAGGAGGTGGCGGTTTCCTGAACAATCCCGACCTTGGAACCCTGTACAGCGACGAGGAGCCAATCAGAACGGGCCGCGACGAGGAAGACCTGGCGGACGAGATGACCTGCGTCACTTCTTTCTGATCTGGATGACGGTCGATCAATTAATCAATCGATCGATCGTGATTGATTGAGTTTATTGTGATCAGGAGCAGACCAGACTTACTGGGCACGAGAGAGACAGAGGACAACTGAGGGACAGACAAATGGAGGACAGATATGGAGCTGGACAGACAGACAAAAGGTTGTCTAGTCCAGTGTCCTTAGTCCCTCCATCTTGACTATAGACAGATATATATTATAGGCCTCTAGGCTTTACAGATAATGGGCCAAAGGGACTAGATGGAGAGACAGAGGATGGACCAAATGGACTAGATGGAGAGACAGAGGATGGACCAAATGGACTAGATTGAGAGACAGAGGATGGACCAAAGGGACTAGATGGAGAGACAGAGGATGGACCAAATGGACTAGATGGAGAGACAGAGGATGGACCAAAGGGACTAGATGGAGAGACAGAGGATGGACCAAATGGACTAGATGGAGAGACAGAGGATGGACCAAAGGGACTAGATGGAGAGACAGAGGATGGACCAAATGGACTAGATGGAGAGACAGAGGATGGACCAAATGGACTAGATGGAGAGACAGAGGATGGACCAAATGGACTAGATGGAGAGACAGAGGATGGACCAAATGGACTAGATGGAGAGACAGAGGATGGACCAAATGGACTAGATGAAGAGACAGAGGATGGACCAAATGGACTAGATGGAGAGACAGAGGATGGACCAAATGGACTAGATGGAGAGACAGAGGATGGACCAAATGGACTAGATGGAGAGACAGAGGATGGACCAAAGGGACTAGATGGAGAGACAGAGGATGGACCAAATGGACTAGATGGAGAGACAGAGGATGGACCAAATGGACTAGATGGAGAGACAGAGGATGGACCAAATGGACTAGATGAAGAGACAGAGGATGGACCAAATGGACTAGATGGAGAGACAGAGGATGGACCAAATGGACTAGATGGAGAGACAGAGGATGGACCAAATGGACTAGATGGAGAGACAGAGGATGGACCAAAGGGACTAGATGGAGAGACAGAGGATGGACCAAATGGACTAGATGGAGAGACAGAGAAAAAAGTGAAAGAAGAGAAAGATGAAAAAAAAGAGACAGAAAGACGTGAGAGATGACCTCCCCAAAGGCACGCTATATAGTGCACTGCTTTTGACCAGGGTCCATAGGGACTATGGACTATGTAGGGAATAGGGGGCCATTTGTGAAGCAAACAAATATGTGGGTGAGGTGAGGAACCGATTCAGGAAGGTGGATGATCTTAAAGATGAGTTGTATGTGTGTGTGAAGAAGATCACATTAATGGAAGAATAGAAAATGAGAGATGGAGAGAAAGAGATGGGGTGGAGAGAAAGAGAGAGTAGGAGAGAGAGAGTAGAGAGAGATGGGGGAGAGAGAGAGAGTAGGAGAGAGTAGAGAGAGATGGGGGAGAGAGAGAAGAGAGAGATGGGGTGGAGAGAGAGAGTAGAGAGAGAGAGAGTAGAGAGATATGGGGTGGAGAGAGAGAAAGAGAGTAGGAAATAGAGAGAGAGAGAGAGAGAGAGTAGAGAGAGATGGGGGAGAGAGAGATGGTGGAGAGTGTGACTCACAGTGTGTCTGCTGGGTGAGTCAGTGAGTAGCACTCTCAGATCGTGAACACATTTGCATCAAATTGTGTTGGTCTCTAATAACGGACTCCTTTAAGATAGTTGTACTGCGCATCATGTTGTACATGCACATTATCTTGTACATGCACATTATCTTGTACATGCACATTATCTTGTACATGTACATTATCTTGTACATGCACATTATCTTGTACATGCACATTATCTTGTTGGATATACTGTACAATGTTTTTCATTTTTCAGTTTTAGATTATTTTGATTTTATGAAAGAACTGAAATTGTGAAATACTTTTAAAAAAACCAAGTTGTAAGTGTTGTCTTGTCGTCGTGATGCGTCTACTACCAGGGTCGGTTGGAGTCAATTCAGTTTTCAATTCAGTCCATTTAAATTCAATTCATGAATTGAAAATTGTCTGCATTGTTTACTATGAGAATTTTTAAATTCCTGAATTAGAATTAACTAGCCCGAATTTGGATGAATTAAAACCTGAATTGGCTGAATTAAAACCTGAATTGGCTGAATTAAAACCTGAATTGGCTGAATTAAAACCTGAATTGGCTGAATTAAAACCTGAATTGGCAGAATTAAAACCTGAATTGGCTGAATTAAAACCTGAATTGAACCACCACCTCTGTTCTTCTTCTCTTTGTGTTAGATATCACGTCTATGTTGCTTTCCGTTTGAAAACAGATCACATCACGTCTGTCGTTTTATTTTTGTTTTTGAGTTTCCCATGATGTCGCTGTGCTGTGCCCCAAATTACACCCCGTTCCCTAAATAATGCACTACTTCTGACCAGGGCTCTGGTCCAATGTAGTATCAATGAGGGAAATAGTGTCCCATTTAGGACACCGTCTCTGTCTAAATGCACTGTGATTGCTGTTTTTAATAATTATAGTCATTTCATTTCAAGCTAATTTTTTTTCTTCTTCTTTTTAAAAGTTATTTTTTATTTATATCCTGGACATGCTGGGTTCATAAGCAGCATGAAATTGCTGAAAATACAAAGTGCTCATTTTATTCTGGCATTAAACTTAATTGCATGTTTTATCAGCTCTAAAACAAACGTTCAGTTGAAATGTTATTGTCAAAGCATCATTGTTTATATTCAGATTTCTATAATTCTATATGAATCTAATACAATTAATTCTTATGTCATATCGATAAACACAACATGGTGAATAAAATGGTAATCCGTGTAGTTTGTTATTTAGCAGTTTATCACGTCAGTTCTTCTTGAGTTGATGCTAACCGGTGTTACTCAGGTTATGATGGCTCCCGACAGTCGTTATAGTGTCGTCTTGCTACAGACACCTGGTCAATGTGGACTGCTCTGTTCTGCTGCTCCCTAGGGGATGGGAGGTGGAAATGTTCTGTCTATCACAGCACTAACTAATCCATTCCTCACAGCAGCAACAGTAGAGATGCTAGTTAAGATGATTGAAAGAAAGCAGACTAGCAGAACAGTAGTAACTAGTAGTAGTAAATTAGTATAATAGTATAGCGTAGTATAGGTTCCCGTGTGGCTCAGTTGGTAGGGCATGGCGCTTGCAACGCCAGGGTTGTGGGTTCAATTCCCACGGGGGGACCAGGATGGATATGTATGAACTTTCCAATTTTTAAGTCGCTCTGGATAAGAGCGTCTGCTAAATGACTGTAAATGTATAGTATTACTATTATTATCTGAAGAACAAAATGGGCCGGTGTGTTAGAAACTCCCAGACCGGTTTTGGCCCCAGTCCTTTTATGTCTTCATAAACCCTACAGTGAGTGATCATTATCATACAGTGCCTTCAGAAAGTATTCATAGCCCCTTGACTTTTTTTTCTCAACCATCTCAACCGTCTTCCTGGGTCACTCTAAGAGTGATTACAGCTGTGAGTCTTCCTGGGTAAGTCTCTAAGAGTGATTACAGCTGTGAGTCTTTCTGGGTAAGTCTCTAAGAGTGATTACAGCTGTGAGTCTTTCTGGGTAAGTCTCTAAGAGTGATTACAGCTGTGAGTCTTTCTGGGTAAGTCTCTAAGAGTGATTACAGCTGTGAGTCTTTCTGGGTAAGTCTCTAAGAGTGATTACAGCTGTGAGTCTTTCTGGGTAAGTCTCTAAGAGTGATTACAGCTGTGAGTCTTTCTGGGTAAGTCTCTAAGAGTGATTACAGCTGTGAGTCTTCCTGGGTAAGTCTCTAAGAGTGATTACAGCTGTGAGTCTTTCTGGGTAAGTCTAAGAGTGATTACAGCTGTGAGTCTTCCTGGGTAAGTCTCTAAGAGTGATTACAGCTGTGAGTCTTCCTGGGTAAGTCTCTAAGAGCTTTGCACACCTGGATTGTACAATATTTGCCCATTATTATTTTCAAAGGTCTTCAAGCTCTGTCAAATTGGTTGTTGATCATCGCTACACAACCATTTTGAGTCTTGCCATATTTTTTTTATTTTTTTTATTTATTTCACCTTTATTTAACCAGGTAGGCAAATTGAGAACACGTTCTCATTAACAATTGCGACCTGGCCAAGATAAAGCAAAGCAGTTCGACACATACAACAACACATAGTTACACATGGAGTAAAACAAACATACAGTCAATAATACAGTGAAAAATAAGTCTATATACAATATGAGCAAGTGAGGTGAGATAAGGGAGGTGAAGGCAAACAAAATATATATATATATAAATAAAAATATAAAAAGGCCATGCTGGCGAAGTAAATACAATATAGCAAGTATAAAAAAAGAAAAAAAGTAGAGATAGTAGAGATAGAAATAATGGGGTGCAAAGGAGCAAAATAAATAAATACAGTAGGTAAAGAGGTAGTTGTTTGGGCTAAATTATAGATGGGCTATGTACAGGTGCAGTAATCTATGAGCTGCTCTGACAGCTGGTGCTTAAAGCTAGTGAGGGAGATAAGTGTTTCCAGTTTCAGAGATTTTTGTAGTTCGTTCCAGTCATTGGCAGCAGAGAACTGGAAGGAGAGGCGGCCAAAGGAAGAATTGGTTTTGGGGGTGACCAGAGAGATATACCTGCTGGAGCGCGTGCTACAGGTAGGTGCTGCTATGGTGACCAGCGAGCTGAGATAAGGGGGGACTTTACCTAGCAGGGTCTTGTAGATGACCTGGAGCCAGTGGGTTTGACGACGAGTATGAAGCGAGGGCCAGCCAACGAGAGTGTACAGGTCGCAGGGGTGGGTAGTATATGTGGCTTTGGTGACAAAACGGATGGCACTGTGATAGACTGCATCCAATTTATTGAGTAGCGTTTTGGAGGCTATTTTGTAAATGACATCACCGAAGTCGAGGATTGGTAGGATGGTCAGTTTTACAAGGGTATGTTTGGCAGCATGAGTGAAGGATGCTTTGTTGCGGAATAGGAAGCCAATTCTAGATTTAACTTTGGATTGGAGATGTTTGATGTGAGTCTGGAAGGAGAGTTTACAGTCTAACCAGACACCTAGGTATTTGTAGTTGTCCACATATTCTAAGTCCGAGCCGTCCAGAGTAGTGATGTTGGACAGGCGGGCAGGTGCAGGCAGCGATCGGTTGAAGAGCATGCATTTAGTTTTACTTGTATTTAAGAGCAAATGGAGGCCACGGAAGGAGAGTTGTATGGCATTGAAGCTCGCCTGGAGGGTTGTTAACACAGTGTCAAAAGAAGGGCCAGAAGTATACAGAATAGTGTCGTCTGCGTAGAGATGGATCAGAGAATCACCAGCAGCAAGAGCGACATCATTGATGTATACAGAGAAGAGAGTCGGTCCAAGAATTGAACCCTGTGGCACCCCCATAGAGACTGCCAGAGGCCCGGACAACAGACCCTCCGATTTGACACACTGAACTCGATCAGAGAAGTAGTTGGTGAACCAGGCGAGGCAATCATTAGAGAAACCAAGGCTGTCGAGTCTGCCGATTAGGATGTGGTGATTGACAGAGTCAAAAGCCTTGGCCAGGTCAATGAATACGGCTGCACAGTATTGTTTCCTATCGATGGCGGTTAAGATATCGTTTATGACCTTGAGCGTGGCTGAGGTGCACCCATGACCAGCTCTGAAACCAGATTGCATAGTGGAGAAGGTATGGTGGGATTCGAAATGGTCGGTAATCTGTTTGTTGACTTGGCTTTCGAAGACCTTAGAAAGGCAGGGTAGGATAGATATAGGTCTGTAGCTGTTAGGGTCAAGAGTGTCCCCCCCTTTGAAGAGGGGGATAACCGCAGCTGCTTTCCAATCTTTGGGAATCTCAGAC
Source organism: Salvelinus fontinalis (assembly GCF_029448725.1). Lineage (NCBI taxonomy): Eukaryota > Metazoa > Chordata > Actinopteri > Salmoniformes > Salmonidae > Salvelinus > Salvelinus fontinalis. Next base: position 4,872,034 of record NC_074695.1, on the reverse strand, counting down.
GACACGAAAGAGAGGTTGAAAAGGCTAGTAATAGGGGTGGCAACAATTTCAGCAGATAGTTTTAGAAAGAAAGGGTCCAGATTATCTAGCCCGGCTGATTTGTAAGGGTCCAGATTTTGCAGCTCTTTCAGAACATCAGCTGACTGTATTTGGGAGAAAGAGAAATGGGGAAGGCTTGGGCGAGTAGCAGAGGGGAGGGCAGTGCTGTTGACCGGGGTAGGGGTAGCCAGGTGGAAAGCATGGCCAGCCGTAGAAAAATGCTTATTGAAATTCTCAATTATAGTGGATTTTTCGGTGGTGACAGTGTTTCCTATCTTCAGTGCAGATGGAAGCTGGGAGGAGGTGTTCTTATTCTCCATGGACTTTACAGTGTCCCAGAACTTTTTTGAATTTGTGTTGCAGGAAGCAAATTTCTGCTTGAAAAAGCTAGCCTTGGCTTTTCTAACTGCCTGTGTATATTGGTTTCTAGCTTCCCTGAAAAGTTGCATATCACGGGGGCTGTTCGATGCTAATGCAGAACGCCATAGGATGTTTTTCTGTTGGTTAAGGGCAGTCAGGTCAGGAGAGAACCAAGGGCTATATCTGTTTCTGGTTCTAAATTTCTTGAATGGGGCATGCTTATTCAAGATGGTGAGGAAGGCATTTAAAAAAAATATCCAGGCATCCTCTACTGACGGGATGAGATCAATATCCTTCCAGGATACCTCGGCCAGGTCGATCAGAAAGGCCTGCTCGCTGAAGTGTTTCAGGGAGCGTTTGACAGTGATGAGTGGAGGTCGTTTGACCGCTGACCCATTACGGATGCAGGCAATGAGGCAGTGATCGCTGAGATCTTGGTTGAAAACAGCAGAGGTGTATTTGGAGGGCAAGCTGGGATGATATCTATGAGGGTGCCCGTGTTTACGGAATTGGGGTGGTACCTGGTAGGTTCATTGATCATTTGTGTGAGATTGAGGGCATCAAGCTTAGATTGTAGGATGGCTGGGGTGTTAAGCATGTTCCAATTTAGGTTGCCTAGCAGCACGAGCTCTGAAGATAGATGGGGGGCAATCAGTTCACATATGGTGTCCAGAGCACAGCTGGGGGCAGAGGGTGGTCTATAGCAGGCGGCAACGGTGAGAGACTTGTTTTTAGAGAGGTGGATTTTTAAAAGTAGAAGTTCAAATTGTTTGGGAACAGACCTGGATAGTAAAACAGAACTCTGCAGGCAATCTTTGCAGTAGATTGCAACACCGCCCCCTTTGGCCGTTCTATCTTGTCTGAAAATCTTGTAGTTGGGGATGAAAATGTCAGAATTTTTGGTGGTCTTTCTAAGCCAGGATTCAGACACGGCTAAAACATCCGGGTTGGCAGAGTGAGCTAAAGCAGTGAACAAAACAAACTTAGGGAGGAGGCTTCTAATGTTAACATGCATGAAACCAAGGCTATTACGGTTACAGAAGTCATCAAAAGAGAGCGCCTGGGGAATAGGAGTGGAGCTAGGTACTGCAGGGCCTGGATTCACCTCTACATCACCAGAGGAACAGAGGAGGAGTAGGATAGATTTTCAAGCATATTTAAGTCAAAATTGTAATTCGGCCACTCAGGAACATTCACTGTCTTCTTGGTAAGCAACTCCAGTGTAGATTTGGCCTTGCGTTTTAGGTTATTGTCCTTCTGAAAGGTGAATTCATCTACTAGTGTCTGGTGAAAAGCAGACTGAACCAGGTTTTCCTCTAGGATTTTTCCTGTGCTTAGTTCCAATTCCATTTTTTTTTTAATTCTGAAAAAATCCCCAGTCCTTAATGATTACAAGCATACCCATAACATGATGCAGCTACCACCATGCTTGAAAAGATGGAGAGTGGTACTCAGTATTGTGTTGTATTGGATTTGCCCCAAACATAACAATTTGTATCAGTGGACTATTCAAACCTACCCTAACCAGAAATCGTGGATGGATGGCGGCATTTGTGCAAAACTGAACTAACTCAGAGAGGCTGCTGTGCCTACATAGAGACTCATATCACCGTGACTATAGAGCCTAGGCCTTCAGAGGGACCAAAAATTCTTCCAATACTTTGTATTAAAAAATAAATCTAGAAAATAACAGAACACACAGCATCACTTAATGTGCAGAGATTTTCTCTTCTGTAGTCGGACCGTTCAGGTTCTAGTGGAAGAGCAAAACTTTTTGATGACATGAATGAATCAAAACAGGCCTGGCTGTGTTTCATGCTGTAGCACATGGAAACACTACAGTCATGGACACGTGACACACAGCATAACATGGTAGCCGAAGAACACCACTAGCACCAATAGCGACAACAGTATTGTCACCAAGGTGACAGGCGCATGGTGCTGAAAGGACCGCGGCCGTAATACCTGGGCACTCAATGGTCGATGAAGAAGAGCCCGTTTTGGTCAAACACAGACAAAGCTGATAGACAGGAGTCACACACAGCATCAGATAATGTTACAGAATAAGCATCCCATTCACTGCAGTAGCCCACATGAAATCATACCTATACAAAAGCACAACCATTTTATTTCCAAAATGATATGAACAAACCAGCTGCTACTTCCCCATTAAAAAATATATTTTATCACGTTCATCACACTAACCGTTGATCTAAAGTTTAAATGCAACTATGTTTCACAGCCGTTTTCAAACAGATCGCAAACAGCAAGCGAGCTGCAATAAAAAACATTGCCACTCACCAGATGATCAATTAGAAACATCGTTTGAAAGTTAATCTTGAAAAAGGTGATGCAAACAAATTAGCAACAACATCCACCTTGAAGTTAATAACAGCTGATGCAGTACACTACTACAACACAAGCTAACTAACGTTGTGACACTACTACAACACAAGCTAACTAACATCACACTACTACAACACAAGCTAACTAACATCACACTACTACAACACAAGCTAACTAACATCACACTACTACAACACAAGCTAGCTAACGTTGTGACACTACTACAACACATGCTAGCTAACGTTGTGACACTACTACAACACAAGCTAGCTAACGTTGTGACACTACTACAACACAAGCTAGCTAACGTTGTGACACTACTACAACACAAGCTAACTAACGTTGTGACACTACTACAACACAAGCTAACTAACGTTGTCAGACTACTACAACACAAGCTAACTAACGTTGTCAGACTACTACAACACAAGCTAACTAACGTTGTCAGACTACTACAACACAAGCTAACTAACGTTGTCAGACTACTACAACACAAGCTAGCTAACGTTGTCAGACTACTACAACACAAGCTAACTAACATCACACTACTACAACACAAGCTAACTAACGTTGTCAGACTACTACAACACAAGCTAACTAACATCACACTACTACAACACAAGCTAGCTAACGTTGTCAGACTACTACAACACATGCTAGCTAACATCACACTACTACAACACAAGCTAACTAACGTTGTCAGACTACCACAACACATGCTAGCTAACATCACACTACTACAACACAAGCTAGCTAACGTTGTGACACTACTACAACACAAGCTAGCTAACGTTGTCAGACTACTACAACACAAGCTAACTAACATCACACTACTACAACACAAGCTAGCTAACGTTGTGACACTACTACAACACAAGCTAGCTAACGTTGTGACACTACTACAACACAAGCTAACTAACGTTGTGACACTACTACAACACAAGCTAACTAACGTTGTCAGACTACTACAACACAAGCTAACTAACGTTGTCAGACTACTACAACACAAGCTAGCTAACGTTGTCAGACTACTACAACACAAGCTAACTAACGTTGTGACACTACTACAACACAAGCTAGCTAACGTTGTCAGACTACTACAACACATGCTAGCTAACATCACACTACTACAACACAAGCTAGCTAACGTTGTGACACTACTACAACACAAGCTAGCTAACATCACACTTCTACAACACATGCTAGCTAACATCACACTACTACAACACAAGCTAACTAACATCACACTACTACAACACAAGCTAACTAACGTTGTCAGACTACTACAACACATGCTAGCTAACATCACACTTCTACAACACATGCTAGCTAACATCACACTACTACAACACAAGCTAACTAACATCACACTACTACAACACAAGCTAGCTAACATCACACTACTACAACACAAGCTAGCTAACATCACACTACTACAACACAAGCTAGCTAACATCACACTACTACAACACAAGCTAACTAACGTTGTCAGACTACTACAACACAAGCTAGCTAACATTGTTACACTACTACAACACATGCTAGCTAACATCACACTACTACAACACAAGCTAGCTAACATCACACTAATACAACACAAGCTAGCTAACATTGTGACACTACTACAACACATGCTAGCTAACATCACACTACTACAACACAAGCTAACTAACATCACACTACTACAACACAAGCTAGCTAACATCACACTACTACAACACAAGCTAGCTAACATCACACTACTACAACACAAGCTAGCTAACATCACACTACTACAACACAAGCTAGCTAACATCACACTACTACAACACAAGCTAGCTAACATCACACTACTACAACACAAGCTAACTAACGTTGTCAGACTACTACAACACAAGCTAGCTAACATTGTTACACTACTACAACACATGCTAGCTAACATCACACTACTACAACACAAGCTAGCTAACATCACACTAATACAACACAAGCTAGCTAACATTGTGACACTACTACAACACATGCTAGCTAACATCACACTACTACAACACAAGCTAACTAACGTTGTCAGACTACTACAACACATGCTAGCTAACATCACACTTCTACAACACATGCTAGCTAACATCACACTACTACAACACAAGCTAACTAACATCACACTACTACAACACAAGCTAGCTAACATCACACTACTACAACACAAGCTAGCTAACATCACACTACTACAACACAAGCTAGCTAACATCACACTACTACAACACAAGCTAGCTAACATCACACTACTACAACACAAGCTAACTAACGTTGTCAGACTACTACAACACAAGCTAGCTAACATTGTTACACTACTACAACACATGCTAGCTAACATCACACTACTACAACACAAGCTAGCTAACATCACACTAATACAACACAAGCTAGCTAACATTGTGACACTACTACAACACATGCTAGCTAACATCACACTACTACAACACAAGCTAGCTAACATCACACTACTACAACACAAGCTAGCTAACATCACACTACTACAACACAAGCTAGCTAACATCACACTACTACAACACAAGCTAGCTAACATCACACTACTTCAACACAAGCTAGCTAACATCACACTACTACAACACAAGCTAGATAACATCACACTACTACAACACAAGCTAGCTAACATCACACTACTACAACACAAGCTAGCTAACATCACACTACTACAACACAAGCTAGCTAACATCACACTACTACAACACAAGCTAGCTAACATTGTCACAAAACCACTGCTTGCAACAATGATTATTTTATCTTGCGCTCTGTCTTCTTCTTCTTTAAAAAAAAAGGCAGACTACAACCTATTATGATGATGCTAGCTTGCTAAAAAAAAAATATATATATATGACATTGATTTTTAGAGTTGGCAAATTGGCTTAGTCTCGGAGTGAGGAGCTTATAAAACGTAGCTTCATCAACATATTTCGGGGGAATTCTTAAATGTATTGGAATAAATGACCAAACTATAAAACTAGAAAGCCAGCTAGTATGAGTAACTGTAGCTAGTTAGCTACGTTAGCTTGCTAGGTACATTAATAGCTTTAGGTTGGTTGGTTTTAAACTCAACTTCAAGATTTCCACTAAGGATGTTGCCTCTCCGATCATCACTCTCCCTCACTTGGGCAAAGGACATTTAAGGTATACTCGGATGTGACGATGTAAAACATCATTCAAGGGCTGAGGGTTTAGGGCTGAGGGCTGTCTACTTTGAGTTTGGACTGCAGCCATAGACACCTCACTTTGTTTTTTTACGGTCCCGCCAATTGCAAGTCAAAATATGATTGGATCGTTCCACTGTCACTCCAAAATCCTGCTCCACTTCTGCAGGCCTAGCCAATGGCTGGCTGAGCTATCTAGCGTTTTCTACAAAGAGACCCCAAAATAAAACATTTTATTTAACCAGGCAAGTCAGTTAAGAACAAATTCTTATATAGAATGAAGGCTTACCAAAAGGCAAAAGGCCTCCTGCGTGGACTTGGGCTGGGACAAAATATATATATAGAATATATATATATATATATATATATATATATATATATATATATATATATATATATATATATATATATATATATATATATATATATAAATATAGGACAAGACACACATCATGACAAGAGAGACAACACTACATAAAGAGAGACCTAAGACAACAACATAGCAAGGAAGCAACACATGACAACACAGCATGGTAGCAACACAACATGACAACAACATGGTAGCAACACAACATGGCAGCAACACAACATTACAACAACATGGTAGCAACACAACATGACAACAACATGGTAGCAACACAACATGACAACATGGTAGCAACACAACATGACAACAACATGGCAGCAAGACAACATGACAACAACATGGTAGAAACACAACATGACAACAACATGGTAGCAACGCAACATGACAACAACATGGTAGCAACACAACATGACAACATGGTAGAAACACAACATGGTAGGAACACAACATGACAACAACATGGCAGCAACACAACATGACAACAACATGGTAGAAACACAACATGACAACAACATGGTAGAAACACAACATGACAACAACATGGTAGCAACACAACATGACAACATGGTAGAAACACAACATGGTAGGAACACAACATGACAACAACATGGCAGCAACACAACATGACAACAACATGGTAGAAACACAACATGACAACAACATGGTAGAAACACAACATGACAACAACATGGTAGCAACACAACATGACAACAACATGGTAGCAACACAACACAGCAGCATGGCAACAACATGGTAGCAACACAACATGACAACAACATGGTAGCAACACATGACAACAACATGGTAGCAACACAACATGACAACAACATGGTAGCAACACAACATGACAAACAACATGGTAGCAACACAACATGGTAGCAGCACAAAACATGGTACAAACATTATTGGGCACAGACAACAGCACAAAGGGCAAGAAGGTAGAGACAACAATACATCACACAAAGCAGCCACAACTGTCAGTAAGAGTGTCCATGATTGAGTCTTTGAATGAAGAGGTGGAGATAAAACTGTCCAGTTGGAGTGTTTGTTGCAGCTCGTTCCAGTCGCTAGCTGCAGCGAACTGAAAAGACGAGTGACCCCGGGATGTGTGTGCTTTGGGGACCTTTAACAGAACGTGACTGGCAGAACTGGTGAAGTATGTGGAGGATGAGGGCTGCAGTAGATATCTCAGATAGGGGGGAGTGAGGCCTAAGAGTTTTTTATAAATAAGCATCAACCAGTGGGTCTTGCGACAGGTATACAAAGATGACCAGTTTACGGAGGATTATCGAGTCCAGTGATGTGCCCTATAAGGAGCATTGGGGGCAAATCTGATGGCCGAATGGTAAAGAACATCTAGCCACTCGAAAGCACCCTTACCTGCCGATCTATAAATGATGTCTCTGTAATCTAGCGTGGGTAGGATGGTCATCTGAATCAGGCTTAGTTTGGCAGCTGGGGTGAAAAAGGAGTGATTACGATAGAGGAAACCAAGTCTAGATTTAACGATAGCCTACAGCTTTGATATATGCTGAGAGAAGGACAGTCTGTGTTTGGAATTCTGATAGGATCATTTTTTCAATTCAGTATTAAGACTTCTCTTTCCAACACAAACTGAAGAGACTAAAGGAGAAAATGATTACAATTATGGTAAAAAAATAAATAATAATTCATTAAACTAAATATACATCTTTATAAATCCTTAGGCCTTCTCTGAAGGTTCCCCACTGCTTTGTATTCAGAACAAAAAGTTAATTGCTTTTCCAAATTTTTTGCAGTATTACTTTAGTGTCTTGTTGTAAACGGGATTCATGTTTTGGAATATTTGTATTCTGTACAGACTTCCTTCTTTTCACTCTGTCATTTAGGTTAGTATTGTGGAATAACTACAATGTTGTTGATCCATCCTCAGTTTTCTCCTATCACAGCCATTAAACTCTGTAACTGTTTTAAAGTCACCTTTCGCCTCATGGTGAAATCCCTGAGCGGTTTCCTTCCTCTCCGGCAACCGAGTTAGGGAGGACGCCTGTATCTTTGTAGTGACTGTAGTGTAATTAATATCTTCACCAGGCTCAAAGGGATATTCAATGGCTTCTTTTTATGTTTACCCATCTACCAATCGGTGCCCTTCTTTGTGAGGCATTGGAAAACCTCCCTGGACTTTGTGGTTGAATCTGTGTTTAAAATTCCCTGCTTGACTGAAGGACCTTACAGATAATTGTATGTGTGGGGTACAGAGAAGTAGTCATAAAAAATATTTTTAAACACTATTATTGCGCACAAAATGAATCCATGCACCTTATTGTGTGAGTTGTTAAGCAAATTTTTACACCTGAACTTATTTAGACTTGCCATAACAAAGGGGTTGAATACTTATTGACTCAAAATATTTCAGGTTTCATTTTTTATTAACTTGTAAATATTTTCAATTCAAGCTGTTACACAACAAAATGTGGAGAAAGTCAAGGGGTGTGAATACTTTCTGAAGAGCATTGTAACAGGAGCTAATGTCATAACATCATATTACCATTATGTAAGGTTTTATTGGTTGATTAAAGATTGATTTATTAAACTAATATCCTTGTTAACTCAAATACAAATATCAAACATTTAGTACCCTGTGTCTAATTTGGTTCTGATGACAGACACACACTGTCTCACACACACACACACACTGTCTCTCTCACACACACACACTGTCTCACACACACACACACACTGTCTCTCTCACACACACACACTGTCTCTCTCACACACACACACACACACACACACACACACACACACACACACACACACACACTGTCTCTCTCACACACACACACACTGTCTCTCACACACATACACAGTCTCTCTCACACACACACACTGTCTCTCACACACACACACACACACTGTCTCTCTCTCTCTCACACACACACTGTCTCTCTCTCTCTCTCACACACACACACACACACGCACACACACTCTCTCTCACACACACACTGTCTCTCACACACACACACACACACACACACACACACAAAATGTCACCATATGCGCAGCTATGAGCCACAACGGGGTCCTCCACCGCCATGCCACTCTTGGACCATAGAACTCTGCCTATCGCCTTCATTTCCTGAACATCTTACATGACAATCTTTTTCAACCAGAGTAGAGAGACGACAGGTGATCCTGAACAGCAAATGTATGTTCTAATGTGGGACAACGTGAGTTTCCATCGGGCTGCTCAGGTCCACAACTGGTTCCGTAACCATCCCAGGTTTACAATTCTCTATCTCCCACCATATTCTCTATTTCTCAAGGAAGGTGTATGATCTCAAACCCCATGAACGTATGGTCCTTCTCCAGGCCATGGAGGAGGCCTGTGGTGACGTTCCAGCAGAGTCCTGTCAGGGGTGGATGAGTCCTGTCAGGGGTGGATGAGTCCTGTCAGGGGTGGATGAGTCCTGTCAGGAGCGGATGAGTCCTGTCAGGAGCGGATGAGTCCTGTCAGGAGCGGATGAGTCCTGTCAGGAGCGGATGAGTCCTGTCAGGAGTGGAGGAGGCCTGTGGTGACGTTCCAGCAGAGTCCTGTCAAGAGTGGATGAGTCCTGTCAGGAGTGGATGAGTCCTGTCAGGGGTGGATGAGTCCTGTCAGGGGTGGATGAGTCCTGTCAGGGGTGGATGAGTCCTGTCAGGGGTGGATGAGTCCTATCAGGAGTGGATGAGTCCTGTCAGGAGTGGATGAGTCCTGTCAGGGGTGGATGAGTCCTGTCAGGAGTGGATGAGTCCTGTCAGAAGTGGATGAGTCCTGTCAGGAGTGGATGAGTCCTGTCAGGGGTGGATGAGTCCTGTCAGGAGTGTATGAGTCCTGTCAGGAGTGGATGAGTCCTGTCAGGAGTGGATGAGTCCTGTCAGGGGTGGATGAGTCCTGTCAGGGGTGGATGAGTCCTGTCAGGAGTGGATGAGTCCTGTCAGGGGTGGATGAGTCCTGTCAGGAGTGGATGAGTACTGTCAGGGGTGGATGAGTCCTGTCAGGAGTGGATGAGTACTGTCAGGGGTGGGTGAGTCCTGTCAGGAGTGGATGAGTCCTGTCAGGAGTGGATGAGTCCTGCCAGAAGATATTTTCCCCCTGCTGTCGGGCCAAGGAGAATATCGCCTGTGATGTTGATGAAAATCTGTAGCCGGACCAAAACACAAGACATGACAGATTTTTTTTCTCGCGATGATAGTATTTCTTTCTTGACTTATGATTTTGATTTGATTGTATTTTAACAGTTTGTCACGCCCTGGCCTTGGTATTATTTGTTTTATTTATTATTTTAGTTAGGTCAGGGTGTGACATGGGGTATGTGTGTGTTTGGGGTATTATATGGTAGAGGGGGTGTTGGTTGTAGTGTATGGTTTTGTGTTGAGTGTATGTATCTAGCTGTGTCTATGGGTGTGTAGTTTTCTAGGAAAGTCTATGGTGGCCTGAATGGGTTCTCAATTAGAGACAGCTGGTTTCTGTTGCCTCTAGTTGGGAGCCATATTTAAGGCTGCCATAGGCTTTAGCTGTTTGTGGGTCATTGTATATGTATATGTCGACGTAAGTAGTTTGTGTGTGCACTTGCGTTTGAAGTTTCACGATCGTTTGTTGTTTTGTTAGTTTGAATAAGTGTTTCGTGTTCATCTTCGTCGTTGTAAATAAAGAAGATGTATTCATATCATGTTGCGCCTTGGTCCTCTCATTCATGTCAACACGATCGTGACAGAATTACCCACCAATACAGGACCAAGCGGCATGTAAAGCGGCAACAGGACCCACCTACACAGGATTCTTGGACATGGGAGGAGATACTGGATGGTAAGGGGCCTTGGGCACAACCGGGAGAATATCGCCTTCCTCGTGAAGAGCTGGAGGCAGCTAAAGCCGAGAGGAGGCGATATGAGGAGGCAGCACGGAAACAAGGCTGGAAGCCCGTGAGTACAACCCAAAAATTTCTTGGGGGGGGCCTTAAAGGGAGTGTGGCGAAGTCAGGTAGGAAACCTGCGCCTACTCCCTGTACTTACCGTGGAGAGCGAGAGTACGGGCAGACACCGTGTTACGCAGTAGAGCGCAGGGTGTCTCCTGTACGAGTGCATAGCCCGGTTCGGTACATTCCAGCTCCACGTATCGGCCGGGCTAGATTGAGCGTTGAGCCGTATGTCATGAAGCCGGCCCAACGCATCTGGTCACCAGTGCGTCTCCTCGGGCCGGCTTACATGGCACCAGCCTTACGCATGGTGTCCCCGGTTCGCCTACATAGCCCGGTGCGGGTTATTCCACCTCCCCGCACTGGTCAGGCGACGGGGAGCATACAACCAGGTAAGGTTGGGCAGGCTCAGTGCTCAAGGGAGCCAGTACGCATGCACGGTCCGGTATTTCCGGCGCCACCTCCCCGCCCCTACCCAGTACCACCAGTGCCTCCTCCACGCACTAGCCCTATGGTGCGTGTCTCCAGCCCTTTACCACCAGTGCCTAAACCACGCACCAAGCCTCCTGTGCGTCTCCAGAGTCCTGTGCATCCTGTTGCTGCTCCCCGCACTAGCCCTGAGATGCGTGTCCCCAGTCCGGTACCACCAGTTCCGGCCCCACGCACTAGGCCTAATGTGCGTCCCCAGGGTCCAATATGCCCTGTTCCTTCTCCCCGCACTAGCCTGAAAGTGCGTGCCTTTAGCCCGGTGCCTCCAGTTCCGGCACCACGCACCAGGCCTACAGTGCGCCTCATCCGGCCAGAGCCATCCGTCTCCCCAGCGCCGTCTGAGCCATCCGTCTCCCCAGCGCCGTCTGAGCCATCCGTCTCCCCAGCGCCGTCTGAGCCATCCGTCTCCCCAGCGCCATCTGAGCCATCCGTCTGCCCAGTGCCGTCTGAGCCATCCGTCTGTCCAGAGCCATTAGAGCCGCCCGTCTGTCCCGAGCCGTCAGAGCCATTAGTCAGTCAGGAGCCGCTAGAGCCATTCGTCAGTCAGGATCTGCCAGAGCCGCCAACCAGACAGGATCTGCCAGAGCCGCCAACCAGACAGGATCTGCCAGAGCCGCCAACCAGACAGGATCTGCCAGAGCCGCCAACCAGACAGGATCTGCCAGAGCCGCCAACCAGACAGGATCTGCCAGATCCGTCAGCCAGCCATGAGCGTCCAGATCCGTCAGCCAGCCATGAGCGTCCAGATCCGTCAGCCAGCCATGAGCGTCCAGATCCGTCTGCCAGCCATGAGAAGCCGGATCCGTCAGCTAGCCATGAGCAGCCAGATCTGTCAGCCAGCCATGAGCCGTCCAACCAGGATCCGCCGGAGCCGTCATCCAGCCAGGATCTGCCCATTATCCTGGTGCTGCCCCTTATCCTGGTGCTGCCCCTTATCCTGGTGCTGCCCCTTATCCCGGTGCTGCCCCTTATCCCGGTGCTGCCCCTTATGACTATGGTGGGGTGGGGACCACGACCAGTGCCGGAGCCACCGCCGTGGAAGGAAGCCCACCCAGACCCCCCCCTAGACTATGTGCTGGTGCGCCCGGAGTTCGCACCTTAAGGGGGGGGTTATGTCACGCCCTGGCCTTAGTCTTATTTGTTTTATTTATTATTTTAGTTAGGTCAGGGTGTGACATGGGGTATGTGTGTGTTTGGGGTATTATATGGTAGAGGGGGTGTTGGTTGTAGTGTATGGTTTTGTGTTGTGTATGTATCTAGCTGTGTCTATGGGTGTGTAGTTTTCTAGGAAAGTCTATGGTGGCCTGAATGGGTTCTCAATTAGAGACAGCTGGTTTCTGTTGCCTCTAGTTGGGAGCCATATTTAAGGCTGCCATAGGCTTTAGCTGTTTGTGGGTCATTGTATATGTATATGTCGACGTAAGTAGTTTGTGTGTGCACTTGCGTTTGAAGTTTCACGATCGTTTGTTGTTTTGTTAGTTTGAATAAGTGTTTTGTGTTCATCTTCGTCGTTGTAAATAAAGAAGATGTATTCATATCATGTTGCGCCTTGGTCCTCTCATTCATGTCAACACGGTCGTGACAAGTTTCTTTATCTATTCCGAACAATTGATCTAACATACAGTGCAGTAGTACAAATAGGACTATTTCTCTTCCTTTGCATATGCAAAATATATTTACCTGTATGTTTGCATTGTGACTTTATGTGTGCTTACAGTAATGGTGTTTGACATGTATTGAATCGTGTTGAAATATAAAACTTAAATGTTCACAGTTGTTTTCCTTTTCTTGTTTGAGTAAACACAAACAATACAGTATAACAACCAACTCTTAGTCTTTACACTGAAATAGGTTCTGATAGTAGTGTTTTGAATATGTCACATTAGTGTGATCTTACTAAGTTGGATTCATTTGATGTGTGCGTGCGTGCGTACGTGCTCATGTGTAAGCAGAGATTCATTTGATGTGTGTGTGTTTGTGTGTGCGTGCGTGCGTGCGTGCGCGTGCGTGCTCATGTGTAAGCAGAGATTCATTTGATGTGTGCGTGTGTGTGTGTGTGTGTGTGTGTGCTCATGTGTAAGCAGAGATTCATTTTGAGCAGGGAGAACATGATTTTGATTGCTGTGTTTCATTTTTTGCAAGATGTCTGTGTGGTTTTGTGGAAATTGTCTGTTTTGTCTTTTGTGTTTAGAGTTTTGAGTAACTGCGATGTAGTTTCAGTAAACGTATGTTTAACGAAAAAAACCTGTAGTAGTTTAAGTAAAGTTTCTCAATTCTAAGCACACAAAAAAAGATGATCAAAATAGCTCATGTTTGAAAACTCATTTTTGAGAATAAAACAAAGAATTCACCAAGTCACGTGTTCACTGCATCAAATCACTCTTTCAATTTGGATACATATTCAGTCTAAGTATCTGCTTTTCAACAACAACAAAAAAATCAATAATCACTTTACTTTTCATATGATTTTCTTGTTTTTTTTGGTTAAAATATAAATTAAAATACTTAATCAATTAACTATCCCTTAATCAAACTGCTCAAAACGGACAAACTACCGAACAAAAATGATGTAGTGCCTAGTTAGTTTTTTCTTGATCACTACATTTTACACAACTCTTAGTGCAAAACTCACAACTCAATGTTGTTTCAAAAGACTTTAGCACATTTTCAACTGAGTAAATACAACACACAGAATCATACAGTTAGTTTTTCACCAAACTTCATCAGTGTTTCATCTAGAAATACATGTTTCACATTGCAACTCGTGTTCAAATGAAGTAATTGCCTTTCGCAATGAAATGCTCACATTACTTTTGATATGATTCTCTTCTTTTTTTTTGTTAAAATACGTTTGACTATTTCTTAATCTGACCGCTTTTAATTGATGACACTTAAACTTTTGGTAAACCTGTAGATTTGACATGTAAACTGGTTTTGAGAACTACATAATGAAACTGATCACTACATGACCAAAAGTATGTGGACACCTACAGTTGAAGTCAGAAGTTTATATACACTTAAGAACAAAAAAAAAATATATATATATATATATATTAAAGAACCGTATAGAACCAAATACCATAAAGAACCATATAGAACCAAATACCATAACCAAAGAGAACCATAAAGAACCAAATATCATAACCAAAGAGAACCATATAGAACCAAATACCATAAAGAACCATTAGGAACCAAATACCATAACCAAAGAGAACCATATAGAACCAAATACCATAACCAAAGAGAACCAAATACCATAACCAAAGAGAACCATATAGAACCAAATACCATAAAGAACCATATAGAACCAAATACCATAAAGAACCATATAGAACCAAATACCATAACCAAAGAGAACCATAAACAAAAATAAACAAAAATAACCACGTACAGTTGAAGTCGGAAGTTTACATACACATAGGATGGAGTCATGAAAACTCGTTTTTTCAATCACTCCACAAATGTCTTGTTAACAAACTATAGTTTTGGCAAGTCGTTTAGGACATCTACTTTGTGCATGACACAAGTCATTTTTCCAACAATTGTTTACAGATAGAATATTTCACTTATAAATCTGGTTCATCCTTGGGAGCAATTTCCAAACACCTGAAGGTACCTCGTTCATCTGGACAAGCAATAGTACGCAAGTATAAACACCATGGGACCACGCAGCCGTCATACCGCTCAGGAAGGAGACACGTTCTGTCTCCTAGAGATGAACGTACTTTGGTGCGAAAAGTGCAAATCAATCCCAGAACAACAGCAAAGGACCTTGTGAAGATGCTGGAGGAAACAGGTACAAAAGTATCCAAATCCACAGTAAAACAAGTCCTATATCGACATAACCTGAAAGGCCGCTCAGCAAGAAAGAAGCCACTGCTCCAAAACCGACATAAAAAAGCCAGACTACGGTTTGCCAATCCGAAGATCATACTTTTTGGAGAAATGTCCTCAGGTCTGATGAAACAAAATATAACTGTTTGGCCATAATGACCATCATTATGTTTGGAGGAAAAAGGGGGAGGCTTGCAAGCCGAAGAACACCATCCCAACTGTGAAGCACGGGGGTGGCAGCATCATGTTGTGGGGGGGGCTTTGCTGCAGGAGGTAGATGGCATCATGAGATACAAAATAGATGGCATCATGAGGCAGGAAAATTATGTGGATATACTGAAGCAACATCTCAAGACATCAGTCGGGAAGTTAAAGCTTGGTCGCAAATGGGTCTTCCAAATGGACAATGACCCCAAGCATACTTACAAAGTTGTGGCAAAATGGCTTAAGGACAACAAAGTCAAGGTATTGGAGTGGCCATCACAAAGCCCTGACCTCAATCCTATAAAACATTTGTGGGCAGAACTGAAAAAGCTTGTGCGAGCAAGGAAGCCTACAAACCTGACTCAGTTACACCAGCTCTGTCATGAGGAATGGGCCAAAATTCACCCAACTTATTCCGGGAAGCTTGTGGAAGGCTACCCGAAACGTTTGACCCAAGTTAATCAATTTAAAGGCAACGCTACCAAATACTAATTGAGTGTATGTAAACTTCTGATCCACTGGGAATGTGATGAAATAAATAAAAGCTGAAAGAAATCATTCTCTCTACTATTATTCTGACATTTCACATTCTTAAAATAAAGTGGTGATCCTAACTGACCTAAGACGGGGAATTTTTACTGGGATGAAATGTCAGGATTTGTGAAAAACTGAGTTTAAATGTATTTGGCTAAGGTGTATGTAAACTTCTGTCTTCAACTCTATTTGTCAAACATCTCATTCCAAAATGGTGGACATTAATATGGAGTTGGCCCCCCCCTTTGCTTCTATAACAGCCTCCACTCTTCAGGGAAGTCATTAATATGGAGTTGGTCCCCCCTTTGCTGCTATAACAGCCTCCACTCTTCTGGGAAGGCATTAATATGGAGTTGGTCCCCCCTTTGCTGCTATAACAGCCTCCACTCTTCTGGGAAGGCATTAAAATGGAGTTGGTCCCCCCTTTGCTGCTATAACAGCCTCCACTCTTCAGGGAAGTCATTAATATGGAGTTGGTCCCCCCCTTTGCTGCTATAACAGCCTCCACTCTTCTGGGAAGTCATTAATATGGAGTTGGTCCCCCCCTTTGCTGCTATAACAGCCTCCACTCTTCAGGGAAGTCATTAATATGGAGTTGGTCCCCCCTTTGCTGCTATAACAGCCTCCACTCTTCTGGGAAGGCATTAAAATGGAGTTGGTCCCCCCTTTGCTGCTATAACAGCCTCCACTCTTCAGGGAAGTCATTAATATGGAGTTGGACCCCCCCTTGCTGCTATAACAGCCTCCACTCTTCTGGGAAGGCATTAATATGGAGTTGGTCCCCCCCTTTGCTGCAATAACAGCCTCCACTCTTCTGGGAAGGCTTTCACTATATTTTTTTATTTATTATTTTTGATTTAACTTTTATTTAACTAGGCAAGTCAGGTAAGAACAAGTTCTTATTTACAATGACGGCCTCCCCCGGCCAAACCCGGACGACGCTGGGCCAATTGTACGCCGCTATATACCCCATCTCCCCACCGGTGTGATTACTACCTCTGAGGGTTTAGAGCTTGAGGTAGTCACCTCATACAAGTACTTGGGAGTATGACTAGATGGTGTACTGTCCTTCTCTCAGCACATATCAAAGCTGCAGGCTAAGGTTAAATCTTAGACTTGGTTTCCTCTATCGTAAATCGCTCCTCTTTCACCCCAGCTGCCAAACTAACCCTGATTCAGATGACCATCCTACCCGTGCTAGATTACGGAGAGGTCATTTATAGATCGGCAGGTAATGGTGCTCACGAGCGGCTAGATGTTCTTTACCATTCGGCCATCAGATTTGCCACCAATGCTCCTTATAGGACACATCACTGTACTCTATACTACTCCCTAAACTGGTCATCTCTGTATACAAGACCCACTGGTTGATGCTTATTTATAAACCCCTCTTAGGCCTCATTCCCCCTATCTGAGATATCTACTGCAGCCCTCATTCTCCACATACAACACCCGTTCTGCCAGTCACATTCTGTTAAATGTCCCTAAGCATACACATCCCTGGGTCTCTCCTCTTTTCAGTCCGCTGTAGCTAGCGACTGGAACGAGCTGCAACAAACACTCAAACTGGACAGTTTTATCTCCACCTCTTCATTCAAAGACTCAATCATGGACACTCTTACTGACAGTTGTGGCTGCTTCACGTGATTTATTGTTGTCTCTACCTTCTTGCCCTTTGTGCTGTTGTCTGTGCCCAATACTGTTTGTACCATGTTTTGTGCTGCTACCATGTTGTGTTGCTACCATGCTGTTGTCATGTTGTGTTGCTATCATGCTGTGTTGTCATGTGTTGCTGCCTTGCTATGTTGTCATCTTAGGTCTCTCTTTATGTTGTGTTGCTGCCATGTTGTGTTGCTACCATGCTGTTGTCATGTTGTGTTGCTACCATGCTGTGTTGTCATGTGTTACTGCCTTGCTATGTTGTTGTCTTAGGTCTCTCTTTATGTAGTGTTGTCTCTCTTGTCATGATGTGTGTTTTGTCCTATATTTATATTTTTATATATATTCTTTTTTTTAAATCCCAGCCCCCGTCCCCGCAGGAGGCGTTTTGCCTTTTGGTAGGCCGTCATTGTAAGTAAGAATTTGTTCTTAAATGACTTCCCTTGTTAAATAAATGTTAAATAAAATAAATAAAAATACAGTTTGTGATACAGCATCGATGTTGAAACATTAATATGGAGTTGGTTCCCCCCTTTCCTGCTATAACAGCCTCCACTCTTCTGGGAAGGCTTTCCACTAGATGTTGGAACATTGCTGCAGAGACTTGCTTCCATTCAGCCACAAGAGCATTAGTGAGTGTCTAGTGTTGTTGGGCGGTTAGGCCCGGCTCGCAGTCGGAGTTCCAATTTATTACAAAGCTGTTCGATGGGGTTGAGGTCAGGGCTCTGTGCAGGTCAGTCAAGTTCTTCTACACCGATCTCGACAAACCATTTCTGTATAGACCTCACTTTGTGCACAGTGGCATTGTCATGCTGAAACAGGAAAGGGCCTTCCCCAAACTGTTGCCACAAAGTTGGAAGCACAGAATCGTCTACAATGTCATTGTATGTGGTAGTGTTAAGATTTTCTTTCACTGGAACTAAGGGGCCTAAGCCCGAACCATGAAAAACAGCCCCAGACCATTATTCCTCCTTCACCAAACTTTACAGTTGGCACTATACATTCGCCAAACCCAGATTCGTCTGTCGGACTGCCAGATGGTGAAGCGCGATTCAGAGTCCAATGGCGGCAAGCTTAGCACCACTCCAACTCTAGGCCATGGAAACCCATATCATGAAGCTCCCGACAAACAGTTCTTGTGCTGACGTAGCTTCTAGAGGCCGTTTGGAACGCGGTAGTGAGTGTTGCAACCGAGGACAGACGATTTTTATGCGTTACACGCTTTAGCACTCAGCGGTCTAAGGCACTGCATCTCAGTGCAAGAGGTGACACTACAGTCCCTGGTTCGAATCCAGGCTGAATCACATCCGGCCGTGATTGGGAGTCCCATAGGGAGGCACACAATTGGCCGGAGTTTGGCCGGAGTTTGGCCGGGGTTTGGCCCGGGTTTGGCCGGGGTAGGCTGACATTGTAATTAAGAAATTGTTCTTAATTGACATGCCTGGTTAAATAAAAAAATCCAAAGTGACAACAATCCACACATTTTGGTTTGAGACCCCAGCAGGAATCAAACCCATAACTCTGGTGTTGCCAGCGCAATTCTCTTATAAATGGAGCCACGTACAGGACCACTACAATACAGGAGTACAATACAATACTGTAAAACACGATTACAATACAGGTGGAAGATGTATGACAGATGTGTGAGCGTCCCACCCTCCTTCTTCAGGCCATGGATGAGGCATACAATGATTTCAATTCAGACCTATGTCAGGCTTGGATTTGCCACAAGGGGTTTCCCCAGAACAATGAGGATATTTACAGCCATTTCGATGATAATCTATGGCCATATGCTCAAGACAGGCTTGATGCAAACTATTGTCTGCTAAACATGATGTTTCTCCAATCAAGTTGTAGAAAACATCTCAAGGATGATCAATGGAAACAGGATGCACCTGAGCTCAATTTCGAGTCTCATAGCAAAAAGATCTGAGTACGTACACTACCAGTCACAAGTTTGGACACCTACTCATTAAAGGGTTGTTCTTTATTTTTACTATTTTCTACATTGTAGAATAATAGTGAAGACACCAAAACTATGAAATAACACAGATGGAATCATGTAGTAACCAAAAAAAGTGTTAAACAAATCAAAATATATTTTTGATTTTAGATTCTTCAAAGTACCCACTGTCATTGTCATGGTAGGCCGTTATTGTAAATAAGAATTTGTTCTTAACTGAATTGCCTAGTTAAATAAAGGTTAAATAAAAAAAAAATAAGAAAAGCCACCCTTTGCCTTGATCACAGCTTTACACATTCTTGGCATTCTCTCATGTAGAAAATAGTAAAAATAAAGAAAAACCTTGGTGTGTCCAAACATTTGACTGGTACTGTATGTAAATAAGGTATTACTTTTTTAAAAGTTGTAATAAATTTGCAACAAAAAAAAAAGGTTTTTGTTTTGTAATTTTGCTGTGTGTAGATTGATGAGGAAAATACATTTTAGAATAAGGCTGTAACGTATCAAAATGTGGAAAACGTCAAGGGGTCTGAATACTTTCCAAATGCACTGAATGGGCTCCTAATCACGGCCGGATGTGATTCAGCCTGGATTCAAATCAGTGTGTCTGTAGTGACGCCTCTAGCACTGCGATGCAGTGTCTTGGACCGCTGCGCCACTGGGGAACCCTATTAATGATCAAGTAGAAGATATAACCAACAGGCTCTGGACCTCGTAGGGTCAGAGTTGAATACCCCTGATGTAGAGATAACCATGGCTGTAGCCTGGTGTCCCAGATCTGTTTGAGCTGTGGTGACAACTCCTACCAAGCTAGGAGGGTTGGTCTAACCCTCACAAAAAAATGAATTTCCACGTAAATAGACAATAAAGTTATCGTTAAAGACCTATTGTATTGTATTAGCTTGTGTGTACATCAGATGAAGATACATCTGATGTCCCTATAAGAGAACCCTTTTTGGTTCCCAGGAGAATCATTTTGGGTTCCATGTATAATTATTTTGGGTTCCATGTAGAACCCTCTGTGGAAAGGGCCATACATGTAACCCAAAAGGGTTCTACCTGTAACCCAAAAGGGTTCTACCTGGAACCCAAAAGGGTTCTACCTGGAACCCAAAAGGGTTCTACCTGGAACCCAAAAAGTATTATTTAAAAGGGTTCTCCTATTGGCTCAGCCAAATAACCATTTTGCGTTATAGATAGCACTTTTTTTTCTAAGTGTGTACGCTCACTTGTGGAGCGATGGGTAACGATGCTTTCGTGGATGTCAGGTGTTGATGTGTGCAGAGGGTCCCTGGTTCGAGCCCAGGTTGGGGGCGAGGAGAGGGACGGAAGCTAAAACTGTTACACGTGTACGCTCACTTGCTGGTTTGATAAGTAACATTGCCTGAGACCTGAAGATGAGCTTTTCGAGTGAATACCTATAGTCTAACGCAGTCGTGTGACACACTGTGGAAGAAAATAGACTTGGGTTCAGGCCCAGTTGTTCACATCCCAGTTGAGACAGCCGTGGCTAAATAGCAGTAAGATGACGTCTCACTATTGGCACACACACATAGACAGTTAGTTAAGCACTGCGGTTTACTGCGTGGAAAGTGAATGGTGCTATTCAACATTTTTGGGGAAATAAATGGCGGCAAAATACCAGCATTATAAAGGCAGGCTTCCAAAAAAAAAATAGGTCTATTTCATTGGATGGTCTGGCTCCCCTTTACATCCAATATCAAAAACAATACATTTATTTGATCCTATATCTAAGTATTTCTCTACCAGTGGGTGTCTTGTCCTGTTTGACCGTCGTGGCAGTTTGTGTTATGCGCTTCTTCTGTCTTTTTCGTATCACACGCCATCTACTACACCTTACACAGTGACGCATAGCGCTGTTCCAGTCTCCTTCCACCTACCGAGGGCTTTTCCGGTTGTGACGGCTCCCTCCCCCTGCTCCGCAATTTCTCTTCTCAACGAGCAAGGCGGCCAGGATGGATATTGTGAATCAGGTAGGGCTCTGAACATCTAGAAACATAACGGACATTTACTGCTGTTTAAATATCAACTGTAACTTGCACGTACGAACCGGTTATGAGCGTTGCTATGTAGATATCTGGGATATTAGATTTATCAGGTAAATCGGCGGAAAGCCCCCCCCCCCTATGATGCAGACGACGTTTGTTGACTGAAATACAGCACATCCTTATAATTACTGAGGGAGTGGGTGTTTATGCGTTTATGTGTCAAATTAAACATACTATCTTGTGGCTATGCCGGGTAAAATTATAAGAATGTAATGTTATTGTTTAATATTATGTCAAATACAGCCATTGGTGGACTATGGATGGTGATATGACGGTATCCCCATCATATAAATGTACGCACAGATAAATTATGGAACGAAATATCTTCGTCTATCTATCGTCCAAATATATATTTGTTCATATGAGTGAAATATACATTATTTTTTTTTCTGCAATCGTGGCATTATATTATCTGCTTATAAAGCGGGCCTGGTAAAGGCTATGTGCAGCTGTCATTTCATTTCAGATTGCGTTGTAAAATGGCAGTTCACCTTTATTCCCTACATGGCTGTATAGACTAGTGACTCTTCTTTTGGAACGCTATCTGATACGTCACCTAGGCCGATAGCAGCGCTATTTATCTCGATATTCGTTGGGTGAATATAAGAACGGAATAAAGTCGTTTTAATAAAATGACTGTCCAATGCCCTCAGGTGTTAAAAACATGAAATGGTGTCTGCCTTTTCGTCATATTAACACCGTATATTTGCTACTAGTTGGATTCTATCATAATTAAAACGAACGAAGCAATTCAATGAGTGGCTAACAAACGGTAGTTATTATCGGTAATTGTTCGCATGATAATGCTCGTGGTTTCTGACTGAGCATCACTAGCTATACCACAGGAGCTTTAAAACGTAATGGTGTCATGTCCAATCCAAACCGCACCTTTTACCAGGCCCATTCTCCCCGGGTCGACGTTAACGGCAGGCCATGACTTCGCGTATTCACACCTCACTCTCTGTACTCAAATATTTCGATAAAGTTGGTCCATCTGTGCTCAAATATTTAGGCTATATACCATGTTTAATTAATAAGCCGATATGTGGACATTTTTATAAAATATTAAAATCCACAGACGCAAAACAATTATCCAATCATCATGTTGTCTATTTCATTAAAGGTGCATTGTCATACATACCACAGCCTCCTCACCAAATATACGGTATATCTTATTGTAATCTGAACACATGATGAGAAGGAATAGGCCTACTATTGAGAATAACATACAATTAATGTAAAGGCTGTAAACATATGCAGATGATGGTGAAAATAAATGATGCATGTGTAACAGTTTAACTTTAGTCCGTCCCCTCACCCCGACCCGGGCACCCTCTGCACACATCAACAACAGTCACCCACGAAGCATCGTTACCCATCGCTCCACAAAAGCTGCGACCCTTGCAGAGCAAGGGGAACAACTACTTCAAGGTCTCAAAGCGAGTGACGTCACCGATTGAAACGCAGGAGCGGTAGAGATACTCTTAATGATCGGCTATGAAAAGCCAACTGACATTTACTCCTGAGGTTCTGACTTGCTGCACCCTCAACAACTACTGTGATTATTATTATTTGACCATGCTGGTCATCTATGAACATTTGAACATCTTGGCCATGTTCTGTTATAATCTCCACCCGGCACAGCCAGAAGAGGACTGGCCCACCCTCATAGCCTGGTTCCTCTCTAGGTTTCTTCCTAGGTTTTGGCCTTTCTAGGGAGTTTTTTCCTAGCCACCGTGCTTCTACACCTGCATTGCTTGCTGTTTGGGGTTTTAGGCTAGGGGTTTCTGTACAGCACTTTGAGATATCAGCTGATGTACGAAAGGCTATATAAATACATTTGATTTGATTTGATATTAGCGCGCACCACCGCTAACTAGCTAGCCATTTCACATCGGTTACACATGAACATATAATATACAATAAACATTAAGAACACCTTCCTGATATTGAGTTGAAAGCGTTTCCGCAGAGATGCTGGCCCATGTTGACTCCAATGCTTACCCACAGTTCATGTCAAATTGGATGGATGTCCTTTGGGTGGCGGAACATTCTTGATAAACATGGGAAACTGTTGGAACGTGGAAAATCCGACAACATTGCAGTTCTTGACACACTCAAACCAGTGCGCCTGGCCACTACTATCATACCCCGTTCAAAGGCAATTAAATATTTTCTTACTCATTCACCCTCAGAATGGCACACATACACAATCCTTGTCTTGTGTGTGTGTGTATCAAGAATGGTCCACCACCCAATAGACATCCAGCCAACTGGTCAACGGTGGGAAGCATTGGGGTCAACATGGGGTCAACATGGGCCAACATCCCTGTGGAATGCTTTCGACACCTTGTTGAGTCCCTGCCCTGATGAATTGAGGCAGTTCTGAGGGCAAAAGGGGGTGTTCCTAATGGTTTGTACATTCAGGTGTATAGGCTACTTTATTGTTAATATCCTGGTTGTATCCCACACTCATAATCGAAATGCTAAGTAGCTACAGAGTTTAACTGCAGTATTCAGTACAGCACACTCAAGAAGATTGTGTTTCGGTGGGGAGGTGTGTAGGAGTGAAAACTATTCGAACTACTTGAATAGCTACATAGCTAGCCTAAGCTACTAGCTACTTAGTACCCACCACCACCCACTCTACAGCTCTCATCAACACAGAGGGTATTGTCAGGGCAGAATTCTTGGCTCTGCCAAGGACGCTATAGTGGGCATGAGCCACCTTTCTGGGAATGCAGTCGGCATGAGATGGTGCGTGTGTGAGTGAGTGAGAGGACTGAGGAGAGCAGAGGAAGCTCATCTGTCAAACACTCTTGCCATCAAAACCAAGAAATGCTGAGCTAAAAGTACACACTCACTGTGCCACGACCAGGCTGGCATTTAGAGAGGCGTGACATACACAGAGCTAATGTGTTGCCCTGTAATGCTACAAATGGTTCTACCTCTGCAACATAAAGTAGTCCTTATATTTAACCAACGGAGTTAGGCAACTTGAAAAAAAAGGTGTCAGGGCAGAATGAGGCGGTCACAGGGCAGAATGAGGCGGTCACAGGGCAGAATGAGGCGGTCACAGGGCAGAATGAGGCGGTCACAGGGCAGAATGAGGCGGTCACAGGGCAGAATGAGGCGGTCACAGGGCAGAATGAGACGGTCACAGGGCAGAATGAGGCGGTCACAGGGCAGAATGAGGCAGTCACAGGGCAGAATGAGGCGGTCACAGGGCAGAATGAGGCGGTCACAGGGCAGAATGAGACGGTCACAGGGCAGAATGAGACGGTCACAGGGCAGAATGAGGCGGTCACAGGGCAGAATGAGGCGGTCACAGGGCAGAATGAGGCGGTCACAGGGCAGAATGAGACGGTCACAGGGCAGAATGAGGCGGTCACAGGGCAGAATGAGGCGGTCACAGGGCAGAATGAGGCGGTCACAGGGCAGAATGAGGCGGTCACAGGGCAGAATGAGGCGGTCGCAGGGCAGAATGAGGCGGTCGCAGGGCAGAATGAGGCGGTCGCAGGGCAGAATGAGGCGGTCGCAGGGCAGAATGAGGCGGTCGCAGGGCAGAATGAGGCAGTCACAGGGCAGAATGAGGCGGTCACAGGGCAGAATGAGGCAGTCACAGGGCAGAATGAGGCGGTCACAGGGCAGAATGAGGCGGTCACAGGGCAGAATGAGGCGGTCACAGGGCAGAATGAGGCGGTCACAATTGATAGAGTTGTTTCATGGCCTCCATTTTGTCTGCCACCACAGCCTTTCCTGCTGCTGACGACTGCATTAAACATACCAGTCTGGTTGTTGGTATTAGGCTACATGGCATGTCATTGACTGGAAATTCCTGAAATGGGGAAACTTGCATAATCATCAACTAATATATAAAAACTGCCATCTTCATCGACTTTATCAAAAGTAGATAGCCCTGAGAAACATCATACGTGTTAATAATCAGTCATTGTGTTCTCTCTATCGTTATACAGACTCTCTGTTGAGAATCATATATTACTGCTGTAGGCCTATAGAGATAATGGTGACCCCCCCCCAAAAAAATGATTAGTTTACTGCGTGTCTTCTATGATCACTTCTTAAAGGGACATTTAAACCATCAGCTTCGTAATGATCATCTCCAGCACCAACATCCACATATGTTTAAAAAAAACGAGGACGATAAGTGTCTCCAATGACGTCATCAGTGCGCATCGTGTGATTTTTAACCAATCGTGAATAGGCATTGCCTAGTAACTGCCTACTAGTTGTCCTCTAATTGGTTGATAATGTCATTAGAAACATGTATGTTCCTCTATTTATTTTACTACAAAACATAGAAACACGCCATTTTCACATCCAGTTGAAGTCGGGAAGTTTACATACACTTACAAACTCGTTTTTCAACCACTCCACACATTTCTTGTTAACAAACTATAGTTTTGGCAAGTCGGTTACGACAGCTACTTTGTGCATGACACAAGTAATTTTTCCAACAATTCTTTACAGACAGATTATTTCACTTATAATTCACTGTATCACAATTCCAGTGGGTCAGAAGTTTACATACACTAAGTTGACTGTGCCTTTAAACAGCTTAGAAAATTCCAGAAAATGATGTCACAGCTTTAGAAGCTTCTGATAGGCTAATTTACATAATTTGAGTCAATTGGAGGTGTACCTGTGGATGTATTTCAAGGCCTACCTTCAAACTCAGTGCCTCTTTACTTGACATCATGGGAAAATCAAAAGAAATCCGCCAAGACATCAGAAGAAAATTGTAGACCTCCACAAGTCTGGTTCATCCTTGGGATCAATTTCCAAATGCCTGAAGGTACCACATTCATCTGTACAAACAATAGTACGCAAGTATAAACACCATGGGACCACGCAGCCATCATACCACTCACGAAGGAGATGTGTTCTGTCTCCTAGAGATGAACGTACTTTGGTGTGAAAAGTGCAAATCAATCCCAAAACAACAGCGAAGGACCTTGTGATGATGCTGGAGGAAACAGGTACAAAAGTGTCTATATCCACAGTAAAACGAGTTCAATATCGACAGAACCTGAAAGGCCACTCAGCAAGAAGGAAGCCACTGCTCCAAAACCACCATAAAAAAAGCCAGACTACGATTTGCAACTGTACACGGGGACAAAGATTGTACATTTTGTAGAAATGTTCTCTGGTCTGATGAAACAAAAATAGAACTGTTTGGCCATAATGACCATCGTTACGTTTGGAGGAAAAAGTTGTCGCTTGCAAGCCGAAGAACACCATCCCAACCGTGAAGCACGGGGGTGGCAGCATCATGTTGTGGGGGTGCTTTGCTGCAGGAGGGACTGGTGCACTTCACAAAATAGATGGCATCATGAGGCAGGAAAATTATGTGGATATATTGAAGCAACATCTCAAGACATCAGTCAGGAAGTTAAAGCTTGGTCGCAAATGGGTCTTCCAAATGAACAATGACCCCAAGCATATTTCCAAAGTTGTGGCAAAATGGCTTAAGGAGAACAAAGTCAAGGTATTGGAGTGGCCATCACAAAGCCCTGACCTCAATCCCATAGAAAATGTGTGGGCAGAACTGAAAAAGCGTGTGCGAGCAAGGAGACCTACAAATCTGACTCAGTTACACCAGCTCTGTCAGGAGGATTGGGCCAAAATTCACCCAACTTATTGTGGGAAGCTTGTGGAAGGCTACCTGAAACATTTGACTCAAGTTAAACAATTTAAAGGCAATCCTACCAAATATTAATTGAGTGTATGTAAACTTCTGACCCACTAGGAATGTGATGAAAGAAATTAAAATTGAAATAAATCATTCTCTCTACTATTATTCTGACATTTCACATTCTTAAAATAAAGTGGTGATCCTAACTGACCTTAGACAGGGCATTTTTACTGGGATGAAATGTCAGGAATTGTGAAAAACTGAGTTTAAATGTATTTGGCGAAGGTGTATGTAAACTTCCGACTTCAACTGTATGTTGATGTTGGTGTGGTGCTGATGATGATGAATATAGTGGCATTTCCCGATTAACAGGTAGCAATGTTAATAGACATTTGATTAGACCCACTTATATCTGTATCATTTCAGTAGGCCTACATTAATACAGTTGTTCTCTACTTCTGCTCTCTGTGTGGTGCTTCCTTATCATATTACACCGATCAATGATGAATGGCTGTTTTGTTATGATTTGGAATCATCGTTATTTTTTTTCTTCTTCTCCAGTTGGTTGCAGGCGGACAGTTCCGAGTCCTCAAAGTTCCCCTGGGCTTCATCAAAGCTCTAGAATGGGTAAGTCGAAGTTCCCCTGGGCTTCATCAAAGCTCTAGAATGGTTAAATCAAAGTTCCCCTGGGCTTCATCAAAGCTCTAGAATGAGTAAGTCAAAGTTCCCCTGGGCTTCATCAAAGCTCTAGAATGGTTAAATCAAAGTTCCCCTGGGCTTCATCAAAGCTCTAGAATGGTTAAATCAAAGTTCCCCTGGGCTTCATCAAAGCTCTAGAATGGTTAAATCAAAGTTCCCCTGGGCTTCATCAAAGCTCTAGAATGGGTAAGTCAGTGTTCCCCTGGGCTTCATCAAAGCTCTAGAATGGGTAAGTCAAAGTTCCCCTGGGCTTCATCAAAGCTCTAGAATGGGTAAGTCAAAGTTCCCCTGGGCTTCATCAAAGCTCTAGAATGGGTAAGTCAGTGTTCCCCTGGGCTTCATCAAAGCTCTAGAATGGGTAAGTCAGTGTTCCCCTGGGCTTCATCAAAGCTCTAGAATGGTTAAATCAAAGTTCCCCTGGGCTTCATCAAAGCTCTAGAATGGTTAAATCAAAGTTCCCCTGGGCTTCATCAAAGCTCTAGAATGGTTAAATCAAAGTTCCCCTGGGCTTCATCAAAGCTCTAGAATGGTTAAATCAAAGTTCCCCTGGGCTTCATCAAAGCTCTAGAATGGGTAAGTCAGTGTTCCCCTGGGTTTTATCAAAGCTCTAGAATGGATAGGTCATCTCTCTCTCTTTCTCTCTCTCTCCCCCCTCTCTCTCTCTCTCTCTCTCTCTCTTTCTCCCGCTCTCCCCCCTCTCTCTCTGTCTCTCTCTGTCTCTCTCTCCTCCTCTCTCTCTGTTGTTCTCCTCTCTCTGACCCCCCTCTAACTCTAATCTCCCCCTCTCTCTTGTCCTCCCACTCTCCTTCTCTCTGGTCCGTCAATTACATTCCATTTCAATTTAAGGGGCTTTATTAACATGGGAAGCATGTGTTTACATTGCCAAAGCAAGATAATAAACAAAAGTGAAATAAACAATAAAAAATTTAGAGTAGACATTACACTCGCAAAAGTTCCATAATAATAAAGACATTACAAATGTCATATTATGTCTATATACAGTGTTGTGAAGATGTGCAAATAGTCAGTTTACAAAAGGGAAAATAAATAAACATAAATATAGGTTGTATTTACAATGGTGTTTGTTCTTCACTGGTTGCCCGTCTCTCTCCCCTCTCTCTCTCAACATCACTAGGTCCAGAGTTAGTCTCTAACCAGGAACAGGACTAGGCCCAGAGTTAGTCTCTAACCAGGAACAGGACTAGGCCCAGAGTTAGTCTCTAACCAGGAACAGGACTAGGCCCAGAGTTAGTCTGTAACCAGGAACAACACTAGGCCCAGAGTTAGTCTCTAACCAGGAACAACACTAGGCCCAGAGTTAGTCTCTGACCAGGAACAACACTAGGCCCAGAGTTAGTCTCTACGAAACAACACCAAGTCCAGAGTTAGTCTCTAACCAGGAACAACACTAGGCCCAGAGTTAGTCTCTGACCAGGAACAACACTAGGTCCAGAGTTAGTCTCTGACCAGGAACAACACTAGGCCCAGAGTTAGTCTCTAACCAGGAACAACACTAGGCCCAGAGTTAGTCTCTGACCAGGAACAACACTAGGCCCAGAGTTAGTCTCTGACCAGGAACAACACTAGGCCCAGAGTTAGTCTCTAACCAGGAACAACACTAGGCCCAGAGTTAGTCTCTGACCAGGAACAACACTAGGCCCAGAGTTAGTCTCTAACCAGGAACAACACTAGGCCCAGAGTTAGTGTCTGACCAGGAACAACACTAGGTCCAGAGTTAGTCTCTAACCAGGAACAACACAAGGTCCAGAGTTAGTCTCTAAGAAACAACACCAGGTCCAGAGTTAGTCTCTGACCAGGAACAACACTAGGTCCAGAGTTAGTCTCTGACCAGGAACATCACTAGGCCCAGAGTTAGTCTCTAACCAGGAACAACACCAGGTCCAGAGTTAGTCTCTAACCAGGAACAACACTAGGTCCAGAGTTAGTCTCTAACCAGGAACAACACTAGGCCCAGAGTTAGTCTCTAACCAGGAACAACACTAGGTCCAGAGTTAGTCTCTGACCAGGAACAACACTAGGCCCAGAGTTAGTCTCTGACCAGGAACAACACTAGGTCCAGAGTTAGTCTCTGACCAGGAACAACACTAGGCCCAGAGTTAGTCTCAGACCAGGAACAACACCAGGTCCAGAGTTAGTCTCTCACCAGGAACAACACTAGGCCCAGAGTTAGTCTCTAACCAGGAACAACACAAGGTCCAGAGTTAGTCTCTAAGAAACAACACAAGGTCCAGAGTTAGTCTCTAAGAAACAACACTAGGTCCAGAGTTAGTCTCTGACCAGGAACAACACTAGGTCCAGAGTTAGTCTCTGACCAGGAACAACACTAGGCCCAGAGTTAGTCTCTGACCAGGAACAACACCAGGTCCAGAGTTAGTCTCTAACCAGGAACAACACAAGGTCCAGAGTTAGTCTCTAAGAAACAACACCAGGTCCAGAGTTAGTCTCTTACCAGGAACAACACTAGGCCCATAGTTAGTCTCTGACCAGGAACAACACTAGGTCCAGAGTTAGTCTCTGACCAGGAACAACACTAGGTCCAGAGTTAGTCTCTAAGAAACAACACCAGGTCCAGAGTTAGTCTCTGACCAGGAACAACACTAGGCCCAGAGTTAGTCTCTAACCAGGAACAGGACTAGGTCCAGAGTTAGTCTCTGACCAGGAACAACACTAGGCCCAGAGTTAGTCTCTGACCAGGAACAACACTAGGCCCAGAGTTAGTCTCTGACCAGGAACAACACTAGGTCCAGAGTTAGTCTCTAACCAGGAACAACACTAGGTCCAGAGTTAGTCTCTAAGAAACAACACCAGGTCCAGAGTTAGTCTCTAACCAGGAACAACACTAGGCCCATAGTTAGTCTCTAACCAGGAACAACACTAGGCCCAGAGTTAGTCTCTGACCAGGAACAGGACTAGGTCCAGAGTTAGTCTCTGACCAGGAACAACACTAGGCCCAGAGTTAGTCTCTAACCAGGAACAACACTAGGCCCAGAGTTAGTCTCTGACCAGGAACAACACTAGGCCCAGAGTTAGTCTCTAACCAGGAACAACACCAGGTCCAGAGTTAGTCTCTAACCAGGAACAACACTAGGTCCAGAGTTAGTCTCTAACCAGGAACAACACTAGGCCCAGAGTTAGTCTCTAACCAGGAACAACACTAGGTCCAGAGTTAGTCTCTGACCAGGAACAACACTAGGCCCAGAGTTAGTCTCTGACCAGGAACAACACTAGGTCCAGAGTTAGTCTCTGACCAGGAACAACACTAGGCCCAGAGTTAGTCTCAGACCAGGAACAACACCAGGTCCAGAGTTAGTCTCTCACCAGGAACAACACTAGGCCCAGAGTTAGTCTCTAACCAGGAACAACACAAGGTCCAGAGTTAGTCTCTAAGAAACAACACAAGGTCCAGAGTTAGTCTCTAAGAAACAACACTAGGTCCAGAGTTAGTCTCTGACCAGGAACAACACTAGGTCCAGAGTTAGTCTCTGACCAGGAACAACACTAGGCCCAGAGTTAGTCTCTGACCAGGAACAACACCAGGTCCAGAGTTAGTCTCTAACCAGGAACAACACAAGGTCCAGAGTTAGTCTCTAAGAAACAACACCAGGTCCAGAGTTAGTCTCTTACCAGGAACAACACTAGGCCCATAGTTAGTCTCTGACCAGGAACAACACTAGGTCCAGAGTTAGTCTCTGACCAGGAACAACACTAGGTCCAGAGTTAGTCTCTAAGAAACAACACCAGGTCCAGAGTTAGTCTCTGACCAGGAACAACACTAGGCCCAGAGTTAGTCTCTAACCAGGAACAGGACTAGGTCCAGAGTTAGTCTCTGACCAGGAACAACACTAGGCCCAGAGTTAGTCTCTGACCAGGAACAACACTAGGCCCAGAGTTAGTCTCTGACCAGGAACAACACTAGGTCCAGAGTTAGTCTCTAACCAGGAACAACACTAGGTCCAGAGTTAGTCTCTAAGAAACAACACCAGGTCCAGAGTTAGTCTCTAACCAGGAACAACACTAGGCCCATAGTTAGTCTCTAACCAGGAACAACACTAGGCCCAGAGTTAGTCTCTGACCAGGAACAGGACTAGGTCCAGAGTTAGTCTCTGACCAGGAACAACACTAGGCCCAGAGTTAGTCTCTAACCAGGAACAACACTAGGCCCAGAGTTAGTCTCTGACCAGGAACAACACTAGGCCCAGATTTAGTCTCTAACCAGGAACAATACTCAATCCAAAGTTAGTCTCTTACCAGGAACAACACTAGGCCCAGAGTTAGTCTCTGACCAGGAACAACAATAGGTCCAGAGTTAGTCTCTAACCAGGAACAACACTAGGCCCAGAGTTAGTCTCTAACCAGGAGCAACACTAGGTCCATAATCTGAGACTTTTTGAAAATCAATAATGGAACAAATTTTGAAAATCAGTACCATTCCACTTCTGTTTGTGGGACCTCTCCTCCTATAAGGCGACATCAGTACATTTTATATAAGATTCATATCTGTCTCCCGATTGGCGCAGCGGTCTAAGGCATTGCGTCTCGGTGCTAGAGGCGTCACTACAGACCCTGGTTCGATTCCCCAGGCTGTATCACAATTGGCCCAACGTCGTCCGGGTTTGGGTTTGGCCGGCGTAGGCCGTCATTGTAAATAAGAATTGGTTCATAACTGACTTCCCTAATTAAATACAGGTTGAATAAAATTTAAATAAAGGTTGAATAAAGGTTGAATAAAGGTTGAATACAGGTTGAATAAAGGTTAAATACAGGTTCAATAAAGGTTAAATACAGGTTGAATAAAGGTTAAATACAGGTTCAATAAAGGTTAAATACAGGTTAAATAAAGGTTAAATACATTTTGAATAAAGGTTAAATACATTTTGAATAAAGGTTAAATAAAGGTTAAATACAGGTTGAATAAAGGTTAAATACAGGTTAAATAAAGGTTGAATACAGGTTGAATAAAGGTTAAATACAGGTTGAATAAAGGTTAAATACAGGTTGAATAAAGGTTAAATACAGGTTGAATAAAGGTTAAATACAGGTTGAATAAAGGTTAAATACAGGTTGAATAAAGGTTAAATACAGGTTCAATAAAGGTTAAATACAGGTTGAATAAAGGTTAAATAAAGGTTAAATAAAGGTTGAATAAAGGTTGAATAAAGGTTGAATAAAGGTTGAATAAAGGTTAAATAAACGTTGGTTCATAACTGACTTGCCTAGTTAAATAAAGGTTAAATAAATGATCTGAGATGTATTTTCGGGAATAGCAGTCTAAAAGCTGAACACATCCTGGAAATACTAAGGTAGTGGATACAGATAGTATCAGGCCTATGCTCGGTAACCATGACAACTACACGACGAAGAGAGTAATAGCGCCATCTGGTGGCCGCGGGCAGTCACGACACCCTAGACCAGTCGGCACAGTGTCTGCTTCTGAAATGGCTCCGTGTTCCCTTGTTAGTACACTAGTCTTGTTAACCAGAGCCCTGTGTCCTTCAGGAGGATAGTGGGGTGAGATGATCTGAACATTGTCACTTGGGAGTCGTGAGTGAGTTGACGCCACGCTGTTGCCCCCTCCCATTCACACACACACACACACACACACACACACACACACACACACACACACACACACACACACACACACACACACACACACACACACACACCAGTGGGAGGATGCGACAGATGGCAGTGAAATGTAAAAACAGCTAGATTCTCCTCCATTCAATCCGATCTGGCCTGCCCTACTACATCACATGCTACACTAACCTCATCTCTTAGTGTGTGGGGGGGGGGGGGATCTGATGGATTTAATACATCTACTGGGGGGTTGGGAAATGATGGGGGTTGCTTGGCTATAGGCCTCGGGTGTTCTCTCAAATGGGACACTATTCCCTTTTATAGTGCACTACTTTATACCAGGGCCCTGGTTCAAAGTAGTGCACTATGTAGGGAAATAGGATAAGTATTTTACTACATTTATTATTTTTTATGAATACGTGTTTCTCTTATTACCATAAACTGCGTATTACTTTATTGTTATTGACCCTTAATCACGCAACTGAAATTCACAGACTAGTGAAAGTGAAACAATTATAGACCATCATTTTATCCCTCTACTGTCTGCCCTGCAGACATATGTCTG
Source organism: Salvelinus fontinalis (assembly GCF_029448725.1). Taxonomy (NCBI): domain Eukaryota; kingdom Metazoa; phylum Chordata; class Actinopteri; order Salmoniformes; family Salmonidae; genus Salvelinus; species Salvelinus fontinalis. Next base: position 4,837,524 of record NC_074695.1, on the reverse strand, counting down.
CCCTAAGACCATCATTTTATCCCTCTACTGTCTGCCCTTCAGACATATGTCTGCCCTAAGACCATCATTTTATCCCTCTACTGTCTGCCCTGCAGACATATGTCTGCCCTAAGACCATCATTTTATCCCTCTACTGTTTGCCCTGCAGACATATGTCTGCCCTAAGACCATCATTTTATCCCTCTACTGTCTGCCCTGCAGACATATGTCTGCCCTAAGACCATCATTTTATCCCTCTACTGTTTGCCCTGCAGACATATGTCTGCCCTAAGACCATCATTTTATCCCTCTACTGTCTGCCCTGCAGACATATGTCTGCCCTAAGACCATCATTTGATCTCTGTTTTTATCCCGCCCTGCAGATCTTTGCCATCTTTGCATTCTCAACATGCGGGAGTTACTCCGGGATGTTCAAGATGAGTGTGGAGTGTAAAAACAGGACCGAGAGCGACCTGAGTATAGAAGTGGAATTCGAGTATCCTTTCAGGTCAGTCAAGCTCTCTTGAGTTTTAGTGTTGACTAGCATTAAATGTGTCTTATGTTCTACGTCCGTAATGGCACCCTATTCCCCATAGGGACCTGTTCAAAAGCAGTGCACTATGTAGGGAATAGGGTGCCACAGTCCTACCGACCCTGGTCAAAAGTAGTGCTAGGGTGGCACCCTAGGGAATAGGGTGCCATTTGAGACACATCCTGTGTTTTGATGCTAATGTGACAGACTGGTTGTCTGCTTACCGTCAAGACTGTGTTAGCCCACTGATCTAAAGCATAGGCAGTAAGTCAGGAAGTGAACGCAAGTCTTCAGATCTCAGTGAGTGTTGTTCACCAAACTACCTTCACTGTACTATGTCAGAATGTCATGATACAGAATGTCAGAATGTCATGATACAGAATGTCAGAATGTCATGATACAGAATGTCAGAATGTCATGATACAGAATGTCAGAATGTCATGATACAGAATGTCAGAATGGCATGATACAGAATGTCAGAATGTCATGACACAGAATGTCATGATACAGAATGTCATGATACAGAATGTCAGAATGTCATGACACAGAATGTCATGACACAGAATGTCATGACACAGAATGTCAGAATGTCATGATACAGAATGTCATGATACAGAATGTCATGATACAGAATGTCAGAATGTCATGATACAGAATGTCATGATACAGAATGTCAGAATGTCATGATACAGAATGTCAGAATGTCATGATACAGAATGTCAGAATCTCATGATACAGAATGTCAGAATGTCGTGATACAGAATGTCAGAATGGACGCACTTTGTGACAGCTGCTGAAAAGGGCTTTGGTGAACCTAGTGTGCTGCTGCTCGGCCATGGAAACCCATTTCATGAATCTCCCGATGAACAATTATGGTGCTGACGTTGCTTCCAGAGACAATTTGGAACTCGGTAGTGAGTGGAGGACAGACGTTTTTTACGCGCTACACGCTACCAACTGACCGATAGGAAAGGTTGCATCCTATGACGGACGCCACGTTGAAAGTCACTGAGCTCTTCAAACTACTGCCAATGTTTGTCTATGGAGATTGCATGGCGGTGTGCTCGATTTTATACAGCTGTCAGCAACGGGTGTGACTGAAATAGCCAAATCCACTAATTTGAAGAGGTGTCCACATACTTTTGGTCAAGTAGTGTATATGTGTTTGATAGATTGATTGAGAATCGCCTGCTCCTCTGTCTCCATCTTCAGGCTTCACCAAGTATACTTTGACGCCCCAACCTGTAAAGGGGGTCCCCCCGAGCGTCTCTTCCTGGTTGGTAACTACTCATCCTCGGCTGAGTTCTTCGTCACCATCGGTGTGTTTGCCTTCCTCTACTCCATGGCTGCCCTCAGCGTCTACGTCTTCGCCCTGGAGAAGTACCGGGAGAACAACAAAGGACCACTCATCGTGAGTGGGTGGAGGGGGGGGGGGGGGGGGGCTGGGGTGGGGGGGGGGGGGGGGGGGGCTGGATGTGGGGTCGAGGGGGGGGGGGGGGGGCTGGAGGGGGCGGGCTGGATGTGTGGGGTGGAGGGGGGGGGGGGGGCTGGAGGGGGCGGGCTGGATGTGGGGTGGAGGGGGGGGTGGATGTGGGGGGGGAGGGGGGGGGTGGATGTGGGGGGGGAGGGGGGGGGGGGCTGGAGGGGGCGGGCTGGATGTGGGCTGGAGGGGGGGGGTGGATGTGGGGGGGGGGGGGGTGGATGTGGGGTGGAGGGGGAGGGGGGTTGGAGGGGGCGGGCTGGATGTGGGGTGGAGGGGTGGGGGGGTGGATGTGGGGGGGGGGGGGGGTGGGTGTGGGGTGGAGGGGGAGGGGGGGGGGGATGTGGGGGGGAGGGGGCTGGATGTGGGGTGGAGGGGGGGGGTGGATGTGGGGTGGAGGGGGCTGGATGTGGGGTGGAGGGGGGGGTGGATGTGGGGTGGAGGGGGGGGCTGGATGTGGGGTGGAGGGGTTGGATGTGGGGTGGAGGGGGGGGGTTGAATGTGCGTGTGTGTGTGTGTGTGTGTGTGTGTGTGTGTGTGTGTGTGCGTGCGTGTTGCATTTACAGTTGAAGGGTAAATACAAATATATTTGCACTTTAATCCCTTTTTAATTTCCTCACATTTATGTTCACCGTTTGTAGCAGTCGATTTTGAACATTTGACTTCATCCCGTCTTCCTGTGTGTATTTACCGTAGAGATCCTATACTTCGCTAGCGTCCGATGTCACAGACCTGTATAGCTTTAGAACGTGCTGATCATGGCGGCCATCTTGATCAAGTGTTCTATATGTCATTGTATGAGTTTGACCTCGTTTCCTGTGTGTGTGTGTGTGTCTACCTTCCGCTGCAGGACTTTGGCGTGACGTGTGTGTTCACCTTCATGTGGTTGGTCAGTTCAGCGGCGTGGGCTAAGGGCCTGTCGGACGTCAAGGCGTCCACGGACCCTGAGAAAGTGGTGGATCTGATCTCAGCCTGCGACGAGGAAGGGAACCGCTGTCGTGAAGTTCACGACCCCGTCATGTCTGGACTCAACACCTCCGTCGTGAGTGTCTGCTTTTAACAGCTAGGTTTAGCTTCAACGCTTTAACAGTATATTGTAGCGGGGATCTTACCTTGTTCGGTTGCAGTACGATAATATTCTCTCTTACATTGTAACAGAGATGTTACATTACATTCATTGTAACAGAGATGTTACATTACATTCATTGTAACAGAGATGTTACATTACTATCATTGTAACAGAGATCTTACATTACATTCATTGTAACAGAGATGTTACATTACATTCATTGTAACAGAGATGTTACATTGTAACAGAGATGTTACATTACATTCATTGTAACAGAGATGTTACATTACATTCATTGTAACAGAGATGTTACATTACATTCATTGTAACAGAGATCTTACATTACATTCATTGTAACAGAGATGTTACATTACATTCATTGTAACAGAGATGTTACATTGTAACAGAGATGTTACATTACATTCATTGTAACAGAGATGTTACATTACATTCATTGTAACAGAGATGTTACATTACATTCATTGTAACAGAGATGTTACATTACATTCATTGAAATGAGAAACAATACCTTTCAAATCTTTGAAAATGATCATTAAAACATTGAAAAGAGAATTAGACATGAATGATTATTCAGCAGAATCCATGCTTTTAAATATAACCCTCTCATGTGGGATTGTTGACATCTCCCACATCTTGTTGATCTCCCTGGATCCTTGTTAATATCATGATAGATCTCCCTGGATCCTTGTTAATATCATGAGAGATCTCCCTGGATCCTTGTTAATATCATGAGAGATCTCCCTGGATCCTTGTTAATATCATGAGAGATCTCCCTGGATCCTTGTTAATATCATGAGAGATCCTGGATCCTTGTTAATGTCATGAGAGATCTCCCTGGATCCTTGTTAATATCATGAGAGATCTCCCTGGATCCTTGTTAATATCATGATAGATCCTGGATCCTTGTTAATATCATGATAGATCTCCCTGGATCCCTGTTAATATCATGAGAGATCTCCCTGGATCCTTGTTAATATCATGAGAGATCTCCCTGGATCCTTGTTAATGTCCTGAGAGATCTCCCTGGATCCTTGTTAATATCATGAGAGATCTCCCTGGATCCGTGTTAATATCATGAGAGATCCTGTATCCCTGTTAATATCATGAGAGATCTCCCTGGATCCGTGTTAACATCATGAGAGATCTCCCTGGATCCCTGTTAATATCATGATAGATCTCCCTGTATCCCTGTTAATATCATGAGAGATCTCCCTGGATCCCTGTTAATATCATGAGAGATCTCCCTGGATCCTTGTTAATATCATGAGAGATCTCCCTGGATCCTTGTTAATATCATGAGAGATCTCCCTGGATCCTTGTTAATATCATGAGAGATCTCCCTGGATCCTTGTTAATATCATGAGAGATCTCCCTGGATCCTTGTTAATGTCATGAGAGATCTGGCTGGATCCTTGTTAATATCATGAGAGATCTCCCTGGATCCTTGTTAATATCATGAGAGATCTCCCTGGATCCTTGTTAATATCATGAGAGATCTCCCTGGATCCCTGTTAATATCATGAGAGATCTCCCTGGATCCTTGTTAATATCATGAGAGATCTCCCTGGATCCCTGTTAATGTCCTGAGAGATCTCCCTGGATCCGTGTTAATATCATGAGAGATCTCCCTGGATCCGTGTTAATATCATGAGAGATCTCCCTGGATCCTTGTTAATATCATGATAGATCTCCCTGGATCATTGTTAATGTCCTGAGAGATCCTGGATCTGTGTTAATATCATGAGAGATCTCCCTGGATCCTTGTTAATATCATGAGAGATCTCCCTGGATCCTTGTTAATATCATGATAGATCCTGGATCCTTGTTAATATCATGATAGATCTCCCTGGATCCCTGTTAATATCATGAGAGATCTCCCTGGATCCTTGTTAATATCATGAGAGATCTCCCTGGATCCTTGTTAATGTCCTGAGAGATCTCCCTGGATCCGTGTTAATATCATGAGAGATCCTGTATCCTTGTTAATATCATGAGAGATCTCCCTGGATCCGTGTTAATATCATGAGAGATCTTGTATCCCTGTTAATATCATGAGAGATCTCCCTGGATCCGTGTTAATATCATGAGAGATCTCCCTGGATCCCTGTTAATATCATGATAGATCTCCCTGTATCCCTGTTAATATCATGAGAGATCTCCCTGGATCCCTGTTAATATCATGAGAGATCTCCCTGGATCCTTGTTAATATCATGAGAGATCTGCCTGGATCCTTGTTAATATCATGAGAGATCTCCCTGGATCCTTGTTAATATCATGAGAGATCTCCCTGGATCCTTGTTAATATCATGAGAGATCTCCCTGGATCCTTGTTAATGTCATGAGAGATCTGGCTGGATCCTTGTTAATATCATGAGAGATCTCCCTGGATCCTTGTTAATATCATGAGAGATCTCCCTGGATCCTTGTTAATATCATGAGAGATCTCCCTGGATCCCTGTTAATATCATGAGAGATCTCCCTGGATCCCTGTTAATGTCCTGAGAGATCTCCCTGGATCCGTGTTAATATCATGAGAGATCTCCCTGGATCCGTGTTAATATCATGAGAGATCTCCCTGGATCCTTGTTAATATCATGATAGATCTCCCTGGATCCTTGTTAATGTCCTGAGAGATCCTGGATCTGTGTTAATATCATGAGAGATCTCCCTGGATCCTTGTTAATATCACGAGAGATCTCCCTGGATCCTTGTTAATGTCACAAGTCAGCTTGTTCTCAATTTTGGAACCATTGTATACTGTAGCTATGACATAGCTATGCAATGTAGTGTATATAGGCCCCCTAGGTCTGTATTCAAATCAAATTGTATTTGTCACATGCGCTGAATACAACAGGTAGATGCAAGGAGAACACTACCTTCCCGAATGCATAGTGGCAACTGTAAAGTTTGGTGGAGGAGGAATAATGTTCTGGGGCTGTCCACATACTTGTGTATATACAGTTCATTCGGAAGGTATTCAGACCCCTTGACTTTTTCCACATTTTGTTACGTTACAGCCTTATTCTACAATGGATCAAATTGTGTTTATTTCACCTCATAAATCTACACACAATACCCCATAATGACATCACAATACCCCATAATGACATCACAATACCCCATAATGACATCACAATACCCCATAATGACATCACAATACCCCATAAGGACATCACAATACCCCATAATGACATCACAATACCCCATAAGGACATCACAATACCCCATAATGACATGACAATACCCCATAATGACATGACAATACCCCATAATGACATCACAATACCCCATAAGGATATCACAATACCCCATAATGACATCACAATACCCCATAAGGACATCACAATACCCCATAAGGACATCACAATACCCCATAATGACATCACAATACCCCATAATGACATGACAATACCCCATAAGGACATCACAATACCCCGTAATGACATCACAATACCCCATATTGACTATTGACTACCCAATATTAGATTATTATAATTATTTTTTATAAAACCCCCTGGGAACATTACATTTACAGTATATTTAGTATTCAATTCCTTTCCTCAGTACTTTGTTGACGCACCTTTGACAGCGATTACAGCCAAGCATCTTCTTGGGTATGGCGCTACAAGCTTGGCACACCTGTATTTGGGGAGTTTCTCCCATTTTTCTCTGCAGATCCTCTCAAGCTCTGTCGGGTTAGATGGGGAGCGTTAGTGCACAGCTATTTTCAGGTCTCCAGAGATGTTTTATCGAGTTTGGGCTCTGGCTGGGCCACTCAAGGACATTCAGAGACTTGTCCTGAAGCCACTCCTGTGTTGTCTTGACTTTGTGGTTAGGGTTGTTGTCCTGTTGGAAGGTGAACCTTCGCCCCAGTCTGAGGTCCTGAGCGCTCTGGAGCAGCTTTTATCAAGGATCTCTGTACTTTGCTCCGTTCCTCTTTCCCTCGATCCTGACTCTCCCAGTCCCTGCCGCTGAAAAACATCCCCACAGCGTGATGCTTCCACCACCATGCTTCACCGGAAGGATGTTGCCAGGTTTCCTCCAGACGTGGCGCTTGTCTTTCAGGCCAAAGAGTTCAATCTTGGTTTCATCAGACCAGAGAATCTTGTTTCTTATGGTGTGAGAGTCCTTTAGGTGCCTTTTGACAAACGCCAAGCGGGCTGTCATTTGCCTTCTACTGAGGAATGGCTTCTGTCTGGCCACTCTACCATAAAGGCCTGATTTGTGGAGTGCTGCAGAAATGATTGTCCTTCTAGAAGGTTCTCCCATCTCCACAGAGGAACTCTGGAGCTCTGTCAGAGTGACTATCGGATTCTTGGTCACCTCCCTGACCAAGACCCTTCTCCCCCGATTGCTCAGTTTGGCCGGGCGGCCAGCTCTAGGTAGAGTCTGTATTTCTAAACTTCTTCCATCTAAGAATGATGGAGGCCACTGTGTTCTTGGGTACCTTCAATGCTGCAGAAATGTTTTGGTACCCTTCCCCAGATCTGTGCCTCGACACAATCCTGCCTCTGAGCTCTACGGACAATTCCTTCGACCTCAAGGCTTGGTTTTTGCTCTGACATGCACTGTCAACTGTGGGACCTTATATAGACAGGTGTGTGCCTTTCCAAATCATGTCCAATCAATTATATTTACCACAGGTGGACTGCAATCAAGTTGTAGAAACATCTCAAGGATGATCAATGGAAACAGGATGCACCTGAGCTCAATTTCGAGTCTCATAGAAAAGCGTCTGAATACTTATGTAAATATGGTATTTCTGTTTTTTATTTTTGTTTAAATTTGCAAACATTTCTAAAAACCTGTTTTCGCTTTGTAATTATGAGGTATTGTGTGTAGATTAATGAGTTAATGATTTTGTTTCCCCCATTTAGTATAAAGCTGTAACACAACAAAATGTGGAAACAGTCAAGGGGTCTGAATACTTTCAGAATGCACTGTACACTATAGGGTATCTTATAGAAATATCACTCTTCTCTCTCTCTCCCCCCTCCCTTCCCTCCCAGTATCTACAGTACTTCATAGTAATCTCACCATTTCTCCCTCTCTCTTCTTCCCAGTGTTTTGGCTTCATGAACCTGGTGCTGTGGGGAGGAAACCTGTGGTTCGTCTTTAAGGAGACCGGCATCATCGCCCCCTTTATGCGCGCCCCTCCTCCCCAGGAGAAGCAGCCCGCCCCAGACGCGTACGGCCAGCAGGCGGGGTACGAGCAGGACCCGTACGCCGGTTCCCAGGGGGGCTACCAGCCAGAATACAACCAGCAGCAAGGCTACAACCAGGAGGGCGGAGAGTACGGACAGGCCCCCACCTCCTTCGCCAATCAGATGTGAGGGGGAGGAGGAAAGAGGAAGTGTGGAGGCAGCTGGCGACTGGTGAGTCACATTATACTTTGGTTATTAGACAGTGACAATGCATTATTGAGCTTATGAATGGTTATTATGAGGTGTTGATTTTGAGGTGTTATGAATCATATTTTAATGATTTTAATATGATATTATTTCCATTTCTATTAAAAAAAATCTTTAAACTCTGTGTTTTAAATTAAGCTTTATTAATCAAACATACAAAAAGACCCACATTGACTACAGATCAGCGTTCAACACCATAGTGCCCTCAAAGCTCATCACTAAGCTAAGGACCCTGGGACTAAACACCTCCCTCTGCAACTGGATCCTGGACTTCCTGACGGGCCGCCACCCAGGTGGTCAGGGTAGGTAACAACACATCTGCAACGCGGATCCTCAACACTGGTGCCCCTCAGGCGTGTGCTTAGTCCGCTCCTGTACTCCCAGTTCAACCCACGACTGCGTGGCCAAACGTGACTCCAACGCCATCATTAAGTTTGCTGATGACACAACTGATCACCGACAACGATGAGACAGCCTATAGGAAGTAGGTCAGAGACCTGGCCGTGTGGTGCCAGGACAACAACCTCTCCCTCAATGTGATCAAGACAAAGGAGATGATTGTGGACTACAGGAAAAGGAGGGCAGAGCACGCCCCCATTCTCATCGACGGGGCTGCAGTGGAGCAGGTTGAGAGCTTCAAGTCCCTTGGTGTCCACATCACCAACAAACTATCATGGTCCAAACACACCAAGACAGTCGTGAAGAGGGCACGACAAAACCTATTCCCCCTCAGGAGAATGAAAAGATTAGCCATGGGTTCCCAGATCCTCAACAACAACAAAAAAAAAGTTATACAGCTGCACCATCGAGAGCATCCTAACCGGTTGCATCACCGCCTGGTATGGCAACTGCTCGGGCATCTGACCGTAAGGCGCTACAGAGGGTAGTGCGTACAACCCCAGTACATCACTGGGGCCAAGCTTCCTGCCATCCAGGACCTCTATACCAGGCGGTGACAGGAAGGCCTCCAAAGAATTGTAAGAGACTCCAGTCACCCAAGTTATAGACTGTTCTCTCAGTTACCGCACGGCAAGCGGTACCGGAGCACCAAGTCTGGGTCCAAAAGGCTCCATAACAGCTTCTACTCCCAAACCATAAGACTGCTGAACAACTAATCAAATGGCCACCTGGACTATTTATATTGACACCCCCCTCCCCCCTTTGTTTTTTACACTGCTGCTACTCTCTGTTTATTATCTATACATAGTCACTTTACCCCTACCTACATGTACACTGCTACTACTGTTTATTATCTATACATAGTCACTTTACCCCTACCTACATGTACACTGCTGCTACTCTCTGTTTATTATCTATACATAGTCATTTTACCCCTACCTACATGTACACTGCTGTTACTCTGTTTATTATCTATACATAGTCACTTTACCCCTACCTACATGTACACTGCTGCTACTCTCTGTTTATTATCTATACATAGTCATTTTACCCCTACCTACATGTACACTGCTGCTACTCTCTGTTTATTATCTATACATAGTCACTTTACCCCTACCTACATGTCCACTGCTGCTACTCTCTGTTTATTATCTATACATAGTCACTTTACCCCTACCTACATGTCCACTGCTGCTACTCTCTGTTTATTATCTATACATAGTCTCTTTACCCCTACCTACATGTACAAATTACCTCTAACGTGTACCCCCACCCATTGACTCGCTACCCCCTGTATATAGCCTCGATATAGTTATTTTATTGTGTTACTTTTTATTTGACTTTTTACTTGAGTTTATTTAGTCAATCTTTTCTTACCTCTATTTCTTGAACTGCATTGTGGGTTAAAGGGCTTGTAAGTAAGAATTTCACGGTAAGGTCTAAACCCGTTGTATTCGTTGACAAAAATACAATTTGATTTGATTTTGATATCACATGATAATTATACACGATGAACCCAATTAGGATTCTCCGTTTTGGTTCACCGCCTCCACTTTCTACTCAGCAACTGGATAAAAATAGAAGTAACAGAATTGGTTTTTTGATGGCGGTGGTCGGTGCAGCTACCGTCCACTCATTAAACGTTTCCTGTCTTCTCTTTCTCTCCACAGAGAGTCAGCGGCGAGACTAGAGATTGTGGTGCCTGAAAACTACAGTACCTACGATGCCACACTCCTTCCTGTGTGTTTGTTTGTGCGTATGTCCGTGTGCTGAGTAAATGAGGGGGGAGGGGGGGGGGATAGAGAGTTACCTAAACACAAAAACGGAAGGGAACAGGGAGGGGGGGGGGACTAGATGTTAGTTATTGTAACTGGGGGAAAAAAGACAGTACATGAAGAAAAACTTGAACACAGTACCAAAATGTGAAGAAAAAAATTGATTACAATATTGATACTCTTAATATTAAAATAGAATGTATTTGTCTGTGCTTTATAGATGTCACTATGAACAAATATATAGACAAATATTTGGTAATGCTATGTATGGAACTAATAAAATGTTTGTTTTTGAGTTTAGTAAATAAATAATCGTAACAATAATTCTGCCAAACACTGATTGCTCCTCCGTGCAACAGTTTACACATTTTTTAATTTTTTAATTTTGGTACAAATTCTTCTTTGTAATTTGATCAAATTTGCTTTGATTCATCTGCTAGTTTTGTTGTGTTTCTACATCGGTGAGATATATTACAGAGGTATAGAGAAGAGGTTGATGGACTAAAACCAGTCTCATTATATATACTCACTGGCCATGAAACAAATCAAACCAAAAGAGTTATTAAGGAATCATTGGTTTATTGATATTTTTCTTGCCTCAGTCTAGGGCTTACAGTAACGTCCATGCATTACAGTAGGAATACAGTAAAGAACATGCATTACAGTAGGAATACAGTAACGTCCATGCATTACAGTAGGAATACAGTAACGTCCATGCATTACAGTAGGAATACAGTAACGTCCATGCATTACAGTAGGAATACAGTAACGTCCATGCATTACAGTAGGAATACAGTAACGTCCATGCATTACAGTAGGAATACAGTAACGTCCATGCATTACAGTAGGAATACAGTAACGCCCATGCATTACAGTAGGAATACAGTAACGCCCATGCATTACAGTAGGAATACAGTAACGTCCATGCATTACAGTAGGAATACAGTAACGTCCATGCATTACAGTAGGAATACAGTAACGTCCATGCATTACAGTTGGAATACAGTAACGTCCATGCATTACAGTAGGAATACAGTAACGCCCATGCATTACAGTAGGAATACAGTAACGCCCATGCATTACAGTAGGAATACAGTAACGTCCATGCATTACAGTAGGAATACAGTAACGTCCATGCATTACAGTAGGAATACAGTAAAGAACATGCATTACAGTAGGAATACAGTAAAGAACATGCATTACAGTGGGAATACAGTAACGTCCATGCATTACAGTAGGAATACAGTAAAGTCCATGCTCCATGCATTACAGTAGGAATACAGTAAAGTCCATGCTCCATGCATTACAGTAGGAATACAGTAAAGTCCATACATTACAGTAGAAATACATTATGAACTGCTAGAGGAGCATGGTACCGTTGAATATTCCATCTAGTACAATGCCCTTCCTTTACTGTTCATGTTTAATTGGTGTTTCATGCAAGTTGGTTATATTTTGGTTAGGAGTTTTGTGTAGACTGGGACCCAGACACAGATAATCAGCTGCGTGTTGAGATGGTGTTGGTGTAGAAAGCTGTGTTGGATTCTATCCTGTAGTAAGTACAGTATTTCACCCTCCCTCTATATGTCTCTTACTTACCCCTCTCTCTCTCTCTCTCTCTCTCTCTCTCTGTCTGTCTCTCTGTCTGTCTCTCTCTCTGTCTCTCTGTCTGTCTCTCTCTCTCTGTCTCTCTCTGTCTCTCTCTCTCTATCTCTCTCTCTTTATCTCCCTCTCTCACACATTTACAGTAGAAACCATTTAGAATAGAGTTTACAGTTAAACGTTTTGGGGTCATGAACAATTGAAAAGGGTTAATCATTTGTGAGTTTACTTTGAGTTAAAAAAAAACGTGTTTTGACGCATATTGATTACTGAAACAGTGAAACATTCCCAAGCCAATAGACATTTCAAATAAATCCAAAATGCATTTGACATTTTAACAGTAGATTTTCAAACGTTTTTTTTTTTTTTTTTTTTTGCTGCTGCTATAATTCTTTTCGTTAACATTCTATGAAAAAGGGATTGAGCGTGCCTTTGGTACCAGAGAATATTCTGTACGATCACCATCCCGACAGGTTTTCAGTTCCTCAGTTCTGCTCTATGTTCAGTCTATGACACACGTTGGGGGGGGGGGGGTTTACATTCCACATACTATTATACCTCTAGCAGCATTCTGCCCTCCTTGGATCTCTTAGAGGGGCTAAGGGTCAATTCAGGAAGTGATTTGATATTCAGTTCCTGATTGGACAAAAATTTTGCATCTTGTATTTCAAACTCGCTTCCTGTATTGACTTCCTGTACTGACTCTGTTATAACCCATGTAATGATCTACTGTAGTAGTTATCCCTTCCCAGTAGAGAGAGGCAGATGTGATGATCCTTTATATATCAGACTGCATGTCTAGATGTCCTGAAGCCTCCAGCGCGCTGAAACTGCATCGCGACACCATGCTAGAACATTTACTAACGCAGACCTTACGTTTCATTTTGTTTCAAAGTTTTACTCTGATATAGAAACAAAACATTCCAAAACACACACCTCTCTCTCCCCCCTTTCTCTCCCTCTCTCCCACCTTTCTCTCTTTCTCTCTCTCTCACACACACTGCACCACGTACTATGTTAAGTTTCTCTTTTATAAATATGCTATTCAGATACTCTGTTGTTGGTGGTGTTTGATGTGTCTTGTCTCAATGCCTGGGTTGTGCTGTATTTATTGTGTATGATATATATATTTAGCATTGATGATGATGTTGTTGACAACAATGGTTACTTATGGCTAAACAACAGGTTGACCAAAATGACCCTGAAATCTGTTGTCTTCTTCTATGGAATCCATGTGGGGGGGAACTGTCAATAAAGAGGATGTTGTCATGGGCACGGTTGTCACGGTTTTCTAATTTCACTTCCTCTTCTGAGCCTCCTCGGCAGGACCGTGGCCCGCACCGTGCGCGGCAGGTACTCAAAATCTACCGCAATTAAATGAATACTTTTCTACTGCTATCGTAGCCAAATTCTCCAGAATATTTAGTAAACATTGTATCGATGTGGTTTTGAGCAATGTTTTACGGCACCCTTTTACAACAACTGTGGTGTACAGTCGTGGCCAAAACTTTTGAGAATGACACAATCATTTTCACAAAGTCTGCTGACTCAGTTTGTATGATGGCAATTTGCATATACTCCAGAATGTTATGAAGAGTGATCAGATGAATTGCAATTAATTGCAAAGTCCCTCTTTTTGCCATGCAAATTAACTGAATCCCCCAAAAAACATTTCCACTGCATTTCAGCCCTGCCACAAAAGGACCAGCTGACATCATGTCAGTGATTCTTTCGTTAATACAGGTGTGAGTGTTGACGAGGACAAGGCTGGGGATCACTCTGTCATGCTGATTGAGTTTGAATAACAGACTGGAAGCTTCAAAAGGAGGGTGGTGCTTGGAATCATTGTTCTTCCTCTGTCAACCATGGTTACCTGCAAGGAAACACGTGCCGTCATCATTGCTTTGCACAAAAAGGGCTTCACAGGCAAGGATATTGCTGCCAGTAAGATTGCACCTAAATCAACCATTTATCGGATCATCAAGAACTTCAAGGAGAGCGGTTCAATTGTTGTGAAGAAGGCTTCAGGGCGCCCAAGAAAGTCCAGCAAGCGCCAGAACCGTCTCATGAAGTTTATTCAGCTGCGGGATCGGGGCACCACCAGTACAGAGCTTGCTCAGGACTGGCAGCAGGCAGGTGTGAGTGCATCTGCACGCACAGTGAGGCAAAGATTTTTGGAGGATGGCCTGGTGTCATGAAGGGCAGCAAAGAAGCCACTTCTCTCCGGGAAAAACAGCAGGGACAGACTGATATTCTGCAAAAGGTACAGGGATTGGACTGCTGAGGACTGGGGTAAAGTCATTTTCTCTGATGAATCCCCTTTCCGATTCTTTGGGGGCATCCGGAAAAAAGCTTGTCCGGAGAAGACAAGGTGAGTGCTACCATCAGTCCTGTGTCATGCCAACAGTAAAGCATCTGTCACACCCTGGCCTTAGTATTCTTTGTTTTCTTTATTATTTTAGTTAGGTCAGGGTGTGACATGGGGAAGTTTGTGTGTTTTTTGTATTGTCTAGGGTGTTGTATGTTTTAGGGAGTTTAGTAGAGGAGATGGTTTAGTGTTCAGTGTAGGTGTCTAGGAAAGTCTATGGTTGCCTGAATTGGGTCTCAATTAGAGACAGCTGGTTATTGTTGTCTCTGATTGGGAGCCATATTTAAGGCAGCCATAGGCTTTAGCTGTTTGTGGGTAATTGTCTATGTCAGTGTGTAATGGTCAGTGTCAGCACCATTTTGTATTTATAGCTTCACGGTCGTCTGTTTGTTATTTTGTTTGTTTAGTTGTATAGTGTTCGTTTCGTGTTTTTTCCCTCTTCTGAATAAAAGAAGATGTACTTTGCACACGCTGCGCCTTGGTCCTCTCTCTCCCTGTGACGATTGTGACAGCATCCTGAGACCATTCATGTGTGGGGTTGCTTCTCAGCCAAGGGAGTGGGTTCACTCACAATTTTGCCTAAGAACACAGCCATGAATAAAGAATGGTACCAACACATCCTCCGAGAGCAACTTCTCCCAACCATCCAGGAACAGTTTGGCGACGAACAATGCCTTTTCCAGTATGATGGAGCACCTTGCCATAAGGCAAAAGTGATAACTAAGTGGTTCGGGGAACAAAACATCGATATTTTTGGTCCATGGCCAGGAAACTCCCCAGACCTTTATCCCATTGAGAACTTGTGGTCAATCCTCAAGAGTCGGGTGGACAAACAAAAACTCACAAATTCTGACAAACTCCAAGCATTGATTATGCAAGAATGGGCTGCCATCAGTCAGGATGTGGCCCAGAAGTTAATTGACAGCATGCCAGGGCGGATTGCAGAGGTCTTGAAAAAGAAGGGTCAACACTGCAAATATTGACTCTCTTGCATCAACTTCATGTAATTGTCAATAAAAGCCTTCGACACGAATGAAATGCTTGTAATTATACTTCAGTATTCCATAGTAACATTAGACAAAAATATCTAAAGACACTGAAGCAGCAGACTTTGTGAAAATGAATTAATATTTGTGTCATTCTCAAAACTTTTGGCCACGATTGTATGTGCGGGCAATGATGGAACAACATTTAAAACGTATGATTCGTGATCATGTTCGTCTCGGTTCGCTGTAACCAACAAAGTAAAGCATGGTACCAGGAAGTGGAAGTGCAATGGATGTTATCAAGCCACCATAGACTTTGAGTTTGGACGCAAATTGGAAAACAATTCAGCAGCGTTTAAAAAAAAATAGTGTTGCTGTACATGTCCGCCATTGGAGTCACAAAAAGGAGCCAGATGAACGTTGCTCTCCTGCTCACCATAGATACACACGGTGAGGCGTGGCTTAACGGTGAGGCGTGGCTTAACGGTGAGGCGTGGCTTAACGGTGAGGCGTGGCTTAACGGTGAGGCGTGGCTTAACGGTGAGGCGTGGCTTAACGTGACCCCCCCCCCCCCCCCCAGTATTATGTGACAGATTTACTGTCATAGCAGGTCAGTATTATGTGACAGATTTACTGTCATAGCAGGTCAGTATTATGTGACAGATTTACTGTCATAGCAGGTCAGTATTATGTGACAGATTTACTGTCATAGCAGGTCAGTATTATGTGACAGATTTACTGTCATAGCAGGTCAGTATTATGTGACAGATTTACTGTCATAGCAGGTCAGTATTATGTGACAGATTTACTGTCATAGCAGGTCAGTATTATGTGACAGATTTACTGTCATAGCAGGTCAGTATTATGTGACAGATTTACTGCCATAGCAGGTCAGTATTATGTGACAGATTTACTTCTGACTTATTCATCTTACTTTACTAGCAACTGGCTGTTTTAGATGAAAGTTGAACATGAATAAAGTAGGCTATATTTGGTAAACTATCCATCTGATCGATAAAGTAGATTTTTTTTAAATGCCATTAGCTAGCTAGATAATGATGGTTTATGATAATTGCAGTTTAGCGGCTGTGTAAAACGCTGCTAGCTAACCAACTAGGCAGTTTTGAAAAGACACTCCCTCGGTAACTTGCCATACTTTTCTGACCAACTAGACATTACTTTAGCCAATCTCGGACGACTCCTTCTTGCCTATTCCCGTCTATAGGGTCTTCTTCTAGGTTCAAAACGATATCAACGACAATCTGGGACGACGTGGCTGTAGTCCGCTGCTTCATCGTCAAAAGAAACCCATCTGGTTCAGCCAGGCAGTCCAATGGCTCAGCTTTCCGAAAGTATTCACCTGAATCTAAGTCAAGCCTGAACAATGTTCTATTTCATATTTTTATGGTGGGCGTGCAACACAGAAGTATATAATTGATTACATCTCCAATTTACAACAACGGATATTAAAGTGAAACATGGTGGGGGCCTCCCGAGTGGGGCAGCGGTCGAAGACACTGCATCGCAGTGCTTGAGGTGTCACTACAGACTCGGGTTCAATCCAAGGCTATGTCACAGCCGGCCGTGACCAGAAGACCCATGAGGCGGTGCACAAATGTTCCAGCGTAGTCCGGGTTAGGGGAGGGTTTGGCCGGCCGGATTCACAGAACAGCGCAAACTGGCCCTAACCAGAATTAAGAGGAGTGGGAGGCCCCTGGTGCACTACTGAGCAAGAGGACAAGTACATTAGAGTGTATAGTTTGAGAAACAGATGCCTCACAAGTCCTCAACTGTCAGCTTCATTAAATAGTACCCACAAAACACCAGTCTCAACATCAACAGCGAAGAGGCGACTCCGGGATGCTGACAGTTGAGGACTTGTGAGGCATCTGTTTCTCAAACTAGACACTTTAAGGTACTTGGCCTCTTTCTATTCTGGTTAGAGCCAGTTTGCGCTGTTCTGTGAAGGGATTAGTGCACAGCGTTGTACGAGATCTTCAGTTTCTTGGCAATTTCTCGCATGGAATAGCCTTCATTTCTCAGAACAAGAATAGACTGACGAGTTTCAGAAGAAAGTTCTTTGTTTCTGGCCATTTTGAGCCTGTAATTGAACCCACAAATGCTGATACTCCAGATACTCAACTAGTCTAAAGAAAGACAGTTGTATTGCTTCTTTAAAGGAGATGGAGAGTTTTGTTAGAGGAGATGGAGAGTATTAATAGTGGAGGTGGAGAGTATTAGTGGAGGTGGAGAGTATTAGGGGAGGCTGAGAGGATTAGTGAAGGTGGGGAGTATTAGAGGAGGTGGAGAGTATTAGTGAAGGTGGAGAGTATTAGAGGAGGTGGAGCGTATTAGTGAAGGTGGAGAGTATTAGAGGAGGTGGAGAGTATTAGTGAAGGTGGGGAGTATTAGAGGAGGTGGAGAGTATTAGTGAAGGTGGGGAGTATTAGAGGAGGTGGAGAGTATTAGTGAAGGTGGGGAGTATTAGAGGAGATGGAGAGTATTAGAGGAGGTGGGGAGTATTAGAGGAGATGGAGAGTATTAGAGGAGGTGGGGAGTATTATTAGAGGAGGTGGGGAGTATTAGAGGAGATGGAGAGTATTATTGGAGGAGAAGGAGAGCATTATTAGAGGATGTGGAGAGTATTATTACAGGAGGTGTAGAGTATTAGAGGTGGAGAGTATTATTAGAGGAGGTGGAGAGTATTATTACAGGAGGTGTAGAGTATTAGAGGTGGAGAGTATTATTAGAGGAGGTGGAGAGTATCATTGGAGGAGAAGGAGAGCATTGTTAGAGGAGGTGGATAGTATTAGAGGAGGCGGAGAGTATTATTCGAGGAGAAGGAGAGTATTATTAGAGGATGTGGAGAGTATTATTAGAGGAAAGGTGGGAACATTCTAATTACTCGCCTCCCTCGTGACACAAACTGACCATTGATGCATCTCCCTCCTTAGATCTCAATGTGGTTATGTAACTCTGTGCCCTCCAGCAATCAGGCTAATCCTGCATCCACCTCTCTGATTCAGAGGGTTGGGTTAAATGTGGAGTACACATTTTGGTTGAATACATTCAGCTGTACAACTGACTAGGTATCCCCCTTTCCTTCCTCCTTCCTCCATCTCATCTCTCCTTCCTCCTCCTATCATCTCATCTTTGCTTCCTCCATCCTCCATCTCATCTCTCCTCCCTCCATCTCATCTCTCCTCCCTCCATCTCATCTCTCCTTCCTCCTCCAATCATCTCATCTCTGCTTCCTCTTCCTCCATCTCATCTCTCCTCCCTCCATCTCATCTCTGCTTCCTCCTCCCTCCATCTCATCTCTCCTCCCTCCATCTCATCTCTCCTCCCTCCATCTCATCTCATCTCTCCTCCCTTCATCTCATCTCTCCTTCCTCATCTCATCTCTCCTTCCTCCATCTCATCTCTCCTTCCTCCATCTCATCTCTCCTTCCTCCATCTCATCTCTCCTTCCTCCATCTCATCTCTCCTTCCTCCATCTCATCTCTCCTTCCTCCATCTGATCTCTGCTTCCTCCTCCCTCCATCTCCTCTCTCCTCCCTCCATCTCATCTCTCCTTCCTCCATCCTCCATCTCATCTCTCCTCCCTCCATCTCATCTCTCCTTCCTCCATCCTCCATCTCATCTCTCCTCCCTCCATCTCATCTCTGCTTCCTTCTCCCTCCATCTCATCTCTCCTTCCTCCATCTCATCTCTCCTTCCTCCTTCCTCCATCTCATCTCTCCTCCCTCCATCTGATCTCTGCTTCCTCCTCCCTCCATCTCATCTCTGCTTCCTCTTCCCTCCATCTCATCTCTCCTTCCTCCATCTCATCTCTCCTTCCTCCATCTCATCTCTCCTTCCTCCTCCCTCCATCTCATCTCTCATCCCTCCATCTCATCTCTCCTCCCTCCATCTCATCTCTCCTACCTCCTCCCTCCATCTCATCTCTGCTTCCTTCTCCCTCCATCTCATCTCTCCTCCCTCCATCTCATCTCTCCTCCCTCCATCTCATCTCTCCTACCTCCTCCCTCCATCTCATCTCTCCTCCCTCCATCTCATCTCTCCTACCTCCTCCCTCCATCTCATCTCTCCTCCCTCCATCTCATCTTTGCTTCCTTCTCCCTCCATCTCCTCTCTCCTCCCTCCATCTCCTCTCCTCCCTCCATCTCATCTCTGCTTCCTTCTCCCTCCATCTCATCTCTCCTCCCTCCATCTCATCTCTGCTTCCTTCTCCCTCCATCTCATCTCTCCTCCCTCCATCTCATCTCTCCTCCCTCCATCTCATCTCTGCTTCCTTCTCCCTCCATCTCATCTCTCCTTCCTCCATCTCATCTCTCCTTCCTCCATCCTCCATCTCATCTCTTCTCCCTCCATCTCATCTCTCCTCCCTCCATCTCATCTCTCCTCCCTCCATCTCATCTCTGCTTCCTTCTCCCTCCATCTCATCTCTCCTTCCTCCATCTCATCTCTCCTTCCTCCATCCTCCATCTCATCTCTCCTCCCTCCATCTCATCTCTGCTTCCTCCTTCCTCCACCTCATCTCTGCTTCCTCCATCTGATCTCTGCTTCCTCCTCCCTCCATCTCCTCTCCTTCCTCCATCTCATCTCTCCCCTCCTCCCTCCATCTCATCTCTCCTTCCTCCATCTCATCAGGTAACAAAACTGAGGTTCTACTGGAGACCAGCTCTGGTTGTGTAGAAGTCTCTAACATACACACACTCCTCATCGCTCGTCACACACACACACACTCCCTCTCTCTCATTCCCCCCCCCCCCCCTCTTGTCTCACATACCCCCACTCACTGTGCTGGTTCAAGGTTGACAACATATATCGAGATAAAGAGGAGACAGCACAGTCTGTGCTCCTTCTCCTTGTGTGGTAATCAGGGACAGACCTGAATCCTAATCAGAATTCTGTCCTCAGGGCCGGCTCATCCGAGGTCACAGCAGTGCGTGTGTGTCATCACAATGTGTGATCGATGATCCCATCACAGGACAGTTAACCACTCTCGCTCTGCAGCCAAAAGATGGACAGAATAATGAAGAAATTAAGGAGTGTTTTATCCTCTCAACACAGTGATTTACACACATAAATCGCTCATCTTTATTTTCAAATCCAATAAAATGTTCTAGAAAAAAATAAAATGTTCTACTTCTAGCTCCCTCTGTCTCTCCTCTGTCTCTCTCCTCTGTCTCTCCTCTGTCTCTCTCCTCTGTCTCTCTCCTCTGTATCTCCTCTGTCTCTCTCCTCTGTCTATCTGTCTCTCTGCCTCTCCTCTGTCTCTCCTCTGTCTCTCCTCTGTCTCTCCTCTGTCTCTCTGTCTCTCCTCTGTCTCTCCTCTGTCTCTCCTCTGTCTCTCCTCTGTCTCTCTCCTCTGTCTCTCCTCTGTCTCTCTCCTCTGTCTCTCTCCTCTGTATCTCCTCTGTCTCTCTCCTCTGTCTCTCTCCTCTGTCTATCTGTCTCTCTGCCTCTCCTCTGTCTCTCCTCTGTCTCTCCTCTGTCTCTCCTCTGTCTCTCCTCTGTCTCTCTGTCTCTCTCCTCTGTATCTCCTCTGTCTCTCTCCTCTGTCTCTCTCCTCTGTCTCTCTCCTCTGTCTATCTGTCTCTCTGCCTCTCCTCTGTCTCTCCTCTGTCTCTCCTCTGTCTCTCCTCTGTCTCTCCTCTGTCTCTCCTCTGTCTCTCTGTCTCTCTCCTCTGTCTCTCCTCTGTCTCTCTCCTCTGTCTATCTGTCTCTCTGCCTCTCCTCTGTCTCTCTCCTCTGTCTATCTGTCTCTCTGTCTCTCTCCTCTGTCTATCTCTCTCTCTGCCTCTCCTCTGCCTCTCCTCTGTCTCTCTCCTCTGTCTATCTCTCTCTCTGCCTCTCCTCTGCCTCTCCTCCGACTCTCTCCTCTGTCTATCTCTCTCTCTGCCTCTCCTCTGTCTCTCTCCTCTGTCTCTCCTCTGTCTCTCCTCTGTCTCTGCCTCTCCTCTGTCTCTCTCCTCTGTCTCTCCTCTGTCTCTCCTCTGTCTCTCTCCTCTGTCTCTCTCCTCTGTCTCTCCTCTGTCTCTCTCCTCTGTCTCTCTCCTCTGTCTCTCCTCTGTCTCTCCTCTGTCTCTCTCCTCTGTCTCTCCTCTGTCTCTCTCCTCTGTCTCTCTCCTCTGTCTCTCTCCTCTGTCTCTCCTCTGTCTCTCTCCTCTGTCTCTCTGTGGTCATTCTGCTTCAGTGCTTATTGCTGCAGCATTCTGTAATAGAGGAAACCCATCCCCCAACAGATCCACTATGACACACTCTCAATGCCTCTCCTTCCCACTCACTTTTACCCACTCCCCCTCCCTTCTCAACCCTCCATCCTGTCCTGCCCTCTCTCAGCCTCTCTTGCTCTCCCTCCTTTCCAGTCTGTATCTAACCCTCCCCCTCCCTTCTCAACCCTCCATCCTGTCCTGCCCTCTCTCAGCCTCTCTTGCTCTCCCTCCTTTCCAGTCTGTATCTAACCCTCCAACTCCCCCCCAACCCTCCATCCTGTCCTGCCCTCTCTCAGCCTCTCTTGCTCTCCCTCCTTTCCAGTCTGTATCTAACCCTCCCCCTCCCCCCCAACCCTCCATCCTGTCCTGCCCTCTCTCAGCCTCTCTTGCTCTCCCTCCTTTCCAGTCTGTATCTAACCCTCCCCCTCCCCCCTCCCTCCATCCTGTCCTGCCCTCTCTCAGCCTCTCTTGCTCTCCCTCCTTTCCAGTCTGTATCTAACCCTCCCCCTCCCCCCCAACCCTCCATCCTGTCCTGCCCTCTCTCAGCCTCTCTTGCTCTCCCTCCTTTCCAGTCTGTATCTAACCCTCCCCCTCCCCCCCAACCCTCCATCCTGTCCTGCCCTCTCTCAGCCTCTCTTGCTCTCCCTCCTTTCCAGTCTGTATCTAACCCTCCCCCTCCCCCCTCCCTCCATCCTGTCCTGCCCTCTCTCAGCCTCTCTTGCTCTCCCTCCTTTCCAGTCTGTATCTAACCCTCCCCCTCCCCCCCAACCCTCCATCCTGTCCTGCCCTCTCTCAGCCTCTCTTGCTCTCCCTCCTTTCCAGTCTGTATCTAACCCTCCCCCTCCCCCCTCCCTCCATCCTGTCCTGCCCTCTCTCAGCCTCTCTTGCTCTCCCTCCTTTCCAGTCTGTATCTAACCCTCCCCCTCCCCCCTCCCTCCATCCTGTCCTGCCCTCTCTCAGCCTCTCTTGCTCTCCCTCCTTTCCAGTCTGTATCTAACCCTCCCCCTCCCCCCTCCCTCCATCCTGTCCTGCCCTCTCTCAGCCTCTCTTGCTCTCCCTCCTTTCCAGTCTGTATCTAACCCTCCCCCTCCCCCCTCCCTCCATCCTGTCCTGCCCTCTCTCAGCCTCTCTTGCTCTCCCTCCTTTCCAGTCTGTATCTAACCCTCCCCCTCCCCCCTCCCTCCATCCTGTCCTGCCCTCTCTCAGCCTCTCTTGCTCTCCCTCCTTTCCAGTCTGTATCTAACCCTCCCCCTCCCCCCTCCCTCCATCCTGTCCTGCCCTCTCTCAGCCTCTCTTGCTCTCCCTCCTTTCCAGTCTGTATCTAACCCTCCCCCCCTCCCCCCTCCCTCCCTGCTCTCCTCTTTCCGTTTGTGACGGAGAGAATCTCCCCCTGATGCTGATGGTTTGGGCCTGTACGTGTTGTTGTTCATCCAGGCCACGGAGAGAAACAGAGAGTCTCTCTTTTTGAAATGGTCTATTTCTCCATCACTCCCTCGTTCATTCGGAACCGGATCCTCTCGGCATTTCTAATCTAAATCTGTTCTGATTTCTGGTGTGTCGATCTACATTAAGGGGACAGAACCACAGCAGTCGGCTGCTAGCAGTGGGAAGGTGAACCGTCTATATATTCTTACATTTTGTTTGCATTGCATTCATGCTGTAACATGGTTGCGTTGCATAGCCTTTTCAATCCATTGATAGATGCTTTTAATATTTTATTTTTCGTTAGATAGAAGTAATTGTTTGAGCATGAGATTATGCGGTCATAATCCTCAGTGTATCTTTGTGTAGAAACCCTTCATACACCACTGTGGTTCATCTGTCTGTCTCTCTAACTGATTCATTACTGTCTGTCTGTCTCTCTAACTGATTCATTACTGTCTGTCTGTCTCTCTAAATGATTCATTACTGTCTGTCTGTCTCTCTAACTGATTCATGACTGTCTGTCTGTCTCTCTAACTGATTCATTACTGTCTGTCTGTCTCTCTAACTGATTCATTACTGTCTGTCTGTCTCTCTAACTGATTCATTACTGTCTGTCTGTCTCTCTAACTGATTCATTACTGTCTGTCTGTCTCTCTAACTGATTCATTACTGTCTGTCTGTCTCTCTAACTGATTCATTACTGTCGGTCTGTCTCTCTAACTGATTCATTACTGTCTGTCTGTCTCTCTAAATGATTCATTACTGTCTGTCTGTCTCTCTAACTGATTCATTACTGTCTGTCTGTCTCTCTAAATGTTTCATTACTGTCTGTCTGTCTCTCTAACTGATTCATTACTGTCTGTCTGTCTGTCTCTCTAAATGATTCATTACTGTCTGTCTGTCTCTCTAACTGATTCATTACTGTCTGTCTGTCTCTCTAACTGATTCATTACTGTCTGTCTGTCTCTCTAACTGATTCATTACTGTCTGTCTGTCTCTCTAACTGATTCATTACTGTCGGTCTGTCTCTCTAACTGATTCATTACTGTCTGTCTGTCTCTCTAACAATACCCCATAATGTGAAATTGGAATTGGGTTTTTTCGAAATGTTTACAAATGAATTAAAAACTGAAATGTCTTGTCAATAAGTATTCTGCTGCTTTGTTAATGCAACATTTACAGAGCTAACTCTGCAAATAACACTGCTTGGTGACTTGAAAAGTCATAGTCAATCAATAATATAATAATAATTGCAGCAAAAATATTTATATTTAATTCATTTTTGCAAACATTTCAAAAAAACAGTTTTTGCTTTGTCATTATGGGGTATTGTGTGTAGATTGATTTAGAAACTGTTTTTGTAATACATTTTAGAATAAGGCTGTAATAAAATATGGGAAAAGGCAAGGGGTCTGAATACTTTCAGAATGCACTGTATAACCAGGAAGTAGAAGCCTGTCTGTTAGTCTACTCTAATTAGGGGAGGGGTGGTAGGGTTAGGGGAACATACTTAAAGTAAATAAGTCTAAATAAGTAAAAATGTGCTTAACAAGTCACATAATAAGTGTCATGGACTCACTCTGTGTTCAAAAACAGTGGTTTGATATAATTTTGTTATGTCTACCTCATCTCTGTACGCCACACGTACAATTATCTGTCAGGTCCCTCAGTCGAGCAGTGAATTTCAAACACAGATTCAACCACAAAAGGAGATTTTCCAATGCCTCTCAAAGGGCACCTATTGGTAGATGAAAATAAAGAAGAAGCAGACATTGAATATCACTTTGAGCACGGTGAAGATATTCATTACACTTTGGATGGTGTATCACTACACACAGTCACTACAAAGATACAGGCGTCCTTCCTAACTCAGTTGCCGGAGAGGAAGGAAACCCCTCAGAGATTTCACCATGAGGCCAATGGTGACTTTAAAACAGTTATGGAGTTGAATGGCTGTTTTTTTGTGGTTTTTTTTTCACCTTTATTTAACCAGGTCGGCCAGTTGAGAACAAATTCTCATTTACAACTGCGACCTGGCCAAGATAAAGCAAAGCAGTTCGACACATACAACAACACAGAGTTACACATGGAATAAACAAACATACAATCAATAATACAGTAGAAAAATCTATATACAGCATGTGCAAATGAGATAGGATAAGAGAGAGGTAAGGCAATAAATAGGCCATGGTGGCGAAGTAATTACAATATAGCAATTAAACACTGGAATGGTAGGATGTGCAGAAGATGATGTGCAAGTTGAGATACTGGGGTGCAAAGGAGCACGATAAATAAATAAATAAATACAATATGGGGATGAGGTAGTTGGATGGGCTATTTATTTTGTGAGCTGCTCTGACAGCTGGTGCTTAAAGCTAGTGAGGGAGGTAAGAGTCTCTAGCTTCAGAGATGTTTTGTTGAATGGCTGTTATATGAGAAAACTGAGGATGGATCAACAACATCATAGTTAATCCACAATACTAACCTAATTGACAAAAGAAGGAAGCCTGTACAAAATAAAAATATTCCAAAACATGCATCCTGTTTGCAACAAGACTCTAAAGTAATACTGCAAAATAATGTGGCAAAGCAATTCACTTTTTGTCCAGAATACAGAGTTATGTTTGGGGCAAATCCATTACAACACATTACTGAATACCACTCTCTTTATTTTCGAGCATTGTGGTGGCTGCATCATGTTATGGGTATTCTTGTAAACGTTAAGGACTGGGGAGTTTTTCAGGATAAAAGTGAAATGGAATGGAGCTAAACACAGGCAAAATCCTAGAGTAAAACCTGGTTCAGTCTGCTTTCCACCAGACTGTGGGAGATGAATTCACCTTTCAGCAGGACAATAACCTAAAACACAAGGCCAAATCTACACTGGAGTTGCTTACCAAGAAGACAGTGAATGTTTTGACTTTTATTGACTTAAATCCATAGCAAGACGTGAAAATGGTTGTCTAGCAATGATCAACAACCAATTTGACAGAGATTTAAGAATTTAGAAAAGAATAATGGGCAAATGTTACGCAATCCAGGTGTGAAAAACTATTAGAGACTTACCCATAAAGACAGCTGTAATCACTGCCGAAGGGATTCTACAAAGTTCTACAAAGACATGTTTTCACATTGTCATTAGGAGGTGTGTAGATGGCTAAAAAAATATGGATATATATTTAATCCATTTAGAATTCAGGCTGTAACACAACAAGATCTGGAATAAGTCAAGGGGTGTGAAAACTATCTGAAGACACTATGGAATGAACTAATTTAAATTTCCCTGCCATATTGTTGATGTTGTTGTTGCTATTGTTGTTATTGTTGTTGTTATTACTGTTCTTGATATTGTTGTTGTTGTTGTTGTTGTTATTACTGTTGTTGCTATTGTTGTTGTTGTTGTTGCTATTGTTGTTGTTGTTGTTGTTATTACTGTTCTTGATATTGTTGTTGTTGTTGTTGTTGCTATTACTGTTGTTGATATTGTTGATGTTGTTGTTGTTGCTATTGTTGTTGTTGTTATTGTTGTTGTTGCTATTGTTGTTGTTATTACTGTTGTTGATATTGTTGTTGTTGTTATTGTTGTTGTTTTTGTTGCTATTGTTGTTATTGTTGTTGTTATTACTGTTGTTGATATTGTTGTTGTTGCTATTGTTGTTGTTATTACTGTTGTTGATATTGTTGTTGTTGCTATTGTTGTTGTTATTACTGTTGTTGATATTGTTGTTGTTGTTATTGTTGTTGTTATCACTGTTCTTGATATTGTTGTTGTTGCTATTGTTGTTGTTGTTATCACTGTTGTTGATATTGTTGTTGTTATTGTTGTTGTTATTACTGTTGTTGATATTGTTGTTGTTGCTATTGTTGTTGTTATTACTGTTGTTGATATTGTTGTTGTTGCTATTGTTGTTGTTATTACTGTTGTTGATATTGTTGTTGTTGCTATTGTTGTTGTTATTACTGTTGTTGATATTGTTGTTGTTGTTATTGTTGTTGTTTTTGTTGCTATTGTTGTTATTGTTGTTATTATTACTGTTGTTGTTATTGTTGTTGTTGCTATTGTTGTTGTTGTTATTGTTGTTGATATTGTTGTTGTTGTTGTTGTTGTTATTACTGTTGTTGATATTGTTATCTCCTACCTGACCACCTCCCCCTTATCCCGTTCTCCCCCTCAGTACTTATGGCGATGACCCCCCACACCGCTGAGGTAGCTCGTCTCTACCAGACAGAGTTTATCCGTAGCGCCCGGGCGGTGGGCGTCCTCTGGGCTGTGTGTACCCTCTGCTTCGCCATCATCGAGGTTGTCATCCTAATACAGCCCTCCTGGGTGGGCACCAGAGAGGTTCACTACCAGGGAGGAGGCCCCGTGCCAAAGTCTGGCACCTTGGGACTGTTCGAGGTAGGTTGTGTGTGTGTGTGTGTGCGTGCGTGTGTGTGTGGGTGTGGGTGTGTATGTGTTGGACATAAAAGATTGTAAAAACACCAGCAAGTGATTTCAATTTAGGAGACCTGTTCAATGTACTCCCACACATAATAGAGAGATAGAAACTGAGTCTACAAAACACTCTCTTTCTATAACATAGACTGACCAGGTGAAACTGAGTGTACGAACACTCTCTTTCTATAACATAGACTGACCAGGTGAAACTGAGTGTACAAAACACTCTCTTTCCATGACATAGACTGACCAGGTGAAACCAGGAGAAGCCATGATCCCTTATTGATGTCACTTGTTAAATTCACTTCAATCAGTGTAGATGAAG
Organism: Salvelinus fontinalis; assembly: GCF_029448725.1. Lineage (NCBI taxonomy): Eukaryota > Metazoa > Chordata > Actinopteri > Salmoniformes > Salmonidae > Salvelinus > Salvelinus fontinalis. The sequence continues at coordinate 4,809,492 of NC_074695.1, read as the reverse complement.
GGGAGGAGACAGGTTAAATAAGGATTTTTAATCCTTGAGACAATTGAGAAATGGATTGTGTATGTGTGCCATTCAGAGGGTGAATGGGCAAGACAAAATATGTAAGTGCATTTGAGCGGGGTATGGTAGTTGGTGTCAGAGGCACCGGTTTGTGTCAAGAACTGCAATGCTGCTGAGTTTTTCACACTCAACAGTTTCCCTTGTCTATCAAGAATGGTCCACCACCCAAAGGACATCCAGCCAACTTGACACAACTGGGGGAAGCATTGGAGTCAACATGGGTCAGCATCCCTGTGGAACTCTTTCGACACCTTGTAGAGTCCATGCCTTGAATAATTGAGTCTGTTCTGAGGGCAAAAGGGGGAGGTGCAACTCAATGTTTTGTACACTCAACGTATGTGATTGTATACAATTGTAATGGTTATGTTTTAGTCAAATGTTATATCTGGATTGGGCATCGATCAATTTTACTGTCTACAAATGATTTGTAATTATGTTCCGGCCCCCTGACCATCCGCTCAAGAAAAAATCTTCCCGCGGCTGAATCTAGTCGATGATCCCTGTCCTATCGGGACAGCCGAAGAACCCTTTTAGGATCAAGAAAGCACTTTTCATTTTTTTTATTTTATTTAAGAGCGTAGAGTGTCATTTTCTGAGGAAGCCTCTGTTTTTTTACAGGCTGTAAACCTATTGATGCTGATAGGTGATGCTGATAGGTGATGCTGATAGGTGATGCTGATAGGTGATGCTGATAGGTGATGCTGATAGGTGATGCTGATAGGTGTTGCTGATCGGCGATGCTGATAGGTGATGCTGATAGGTGATGCTGATAGGTGAGGCTGATAGGTGATGCTGATAGGTGATGCTGATAGGTGATGCTGATAGGTGATGCTGATAGGTGATGCTGATAGGTTATGCTGATAGGTTATGCTGAGGGGTGATGCTGATAGGTGATGCTGATAGGTGATGCTGATAGGTGATGCTGATAGGTGATGCTGATAGGATAGTGTCTCTAGGAGGTTGCTCATCCATTAGACTACAGTAAGACATCACAGCTAAGAAAGACAACGTTAATTGTTTACAAAATGATCCGGTGGAAGGTTGTACTGACACACAGACCTCAGGAGCAGAAGTCAGATAGTGTACCAAAATGGCACCGTATTCCTGTATAGGTACTACTTTCGACAAGAGCCCCATGGCAATTGAGATACATCCGCGGTCAGTGATTCGTCCGTGATGTGAATGCGTGCCATTGGTGTAAATGTCGCGCTATCCCTTTAAGACTAATACGTCTGCTTTTAACTGTAAATGTTGCGCTATCCCTTTAAGACTCATATGTCTGCTTTTAACTGTAAATGTTGCGCTATCCCTTTAAGACTAATACGTCTGCTTTTAACTGTAAATGTCGAGCTATCCCTTTAAGACTCTTATGTCTGCATTTAACTGTAAATGCCGCGCTATCCCTTTAAGACTCTTACGTCTGCTTTTAACTGTAAATGTCGAGCTATCCCTTTAAGACTCTTACGTCTGCCTTTAACTGTAAATGTTGCGCTATCCCTTTAAGACTCTTACGTCTGCTTTTAACTGTAAATGTCGAGCTATCCCTTTAAGACTCATATGTCTGCTTTTAACTGTAAATGTTGCGCTATCCCTTTAAGACTCATATGTCTGCTTTTAACTGTAAATGTTGCGCTATCCCTTTAAGACTCATATGTCTGCTTTTAACTGTAAATGTTGCGCTATCCCTTTAAGACTCATATGTCTGCTTTTAACTGTAAATGTTGCGCTATCCCTTTAAGACTAATACGTCTGCTTTTAACTGTAAATGTCGAGCTATCCCTTTAAGACTCTTATGTCTGCCTTTAACTGTAAATGCCGCGCTATCCCTTTAAGACTCTTACGTCTGCTTTTAACTGTAAATGTCGCGCTATCCCTTTAAGACTAATACGTCTGCTTTTAACTGTAAATGTTGCGCTATCCCTTTAAGACTCATATGTCTGCTTTTAACTGTAAATGTTGCGCTATCCCTTTAAGACTAATACGTCTGCTTTTAACTGTAAATGTCGAGCTATCCCTTTAAGACTCTTATGTCTGCATTTAACTGTAAATGCCGCGCTATCCCTTTAAGACTCTTACGTCTGCTTTTAACTGTAAATGTCGAGCTATCCCTTTAAGACTCTTACGTCTGCCTTTAACTGTAAATGTCGCGCTATCCCTTTAAGACTCTTACGTCTGCTTTTAACTGTAAATGTCGAGCTATCCCTTTAAGACTCATATGTCTGCTTTTAACTGTAAATGTTGCGCTATCCCTTTAAGACTCATATGTCTGCTTTTAACTGTAAATGTTGCGCTATCCCTTTAAGACTCATATGTCTGCTTTTAACTGTAAATGTTGCGCTATCCCTTTAAGACTCATATGTCTGCTTTTAACTGTAAATGTTGCGCTATCCCTTTAAGACTAATACGTCTGCTTTTAACTGTAAATGTCGAGCTATCCCTTTAAGACTCTTATGTCTGCCTTTAACTGTAAATGCCGCGCTATCCCTTTAAGACTCTTACGTCTGCTTTTAACTGTAAATGTCGCGCTATCCCTTTAAGACTCTTATGTCTGCCTTTAACTGTAAATGCCGCGCTATCCCTTTAAGACTCTTACGTCTGCTTTTAACTGTAAATGCCGCGCTATCCCTTTAAGACTCTTACGTCTGCTTTTAACTGTAAATGCCGCGCTATCCCTTTAAGACTCTTACGTCTGCTTTTAACTGTAAATGTTGCGCTATCCCTTTAAGACACTTACGTCTGCTTTTAACTGTAAATGTCGCGCTATCCCTTTAAGACACTTACGTCTGCTTTTAACTGTAAATGTTGCGCTATCCCTTTAAGACACTTACATCTGCTTTTAACTGTAAATGTCGCGCTATCCCTTTAAGACTCTTACGTCTGCTTTTAACTGTAAATGTCGCGCTATCCCTTTAAGACACTTATGTCTGCGTTTAACAGGTAATAAAGCATACTTACAGTAGCACATGTTTATTAAACTGAAAACGGCATCAACCCCCCCGTCCCGTCCCGTCCCCGTCCCGTCCCCACCCAACCCTGATGACCCCCGTCCCCACCCCCCCGTCCCCACCCAACCCTGATGACCCCCCCCCCCGTCCCCCGTCCCCACCCAACCCTGATGACCCCCCCCCCCTCCCCACCCAACCCTGATGACCCCCCCCCCCCCTCCTCCCCACCCAACCCTGATGACCCCCCCCCCCACCTCCTCCCCACCCAACCCTGATGACCCCCCCCCCCCCCTCCTCCCCACCCAACCCTGATGTTTGCCACTGTGTTTTGTAGGTGTGTGTGGAGTCTGACTGGCCGGTCCCAGAGTGTCGTGGCTCCCTGAGCACTCTGACCCCTCTCCCAGCCTTCCAGTCTCCCGCCGTGCTGGTTTGCATGTCCCTGACCATGGTCTGGAGCAGCGTCGGCTGCCTCTCCCTCTTCAGGTTCTGCAACGCCGCCACCGTCTACAAGATCTGCGCTTGGCTGCAGCTTACTGCAGGTACACAACATTATATCTCTGTAAAGACATTGACCTTGAGATTCGACCTTGAGATTCGACCTTTAAACAGCTGAACAAATCCTGATTTTGACTACCATGTGTTGTATTATGGTGTGTAATTATTAAATGGCCATTTTGAATACATATTTCCTTTCTGGAAATGGATAATACTATAGCGTATACAAAATCCAAATTACAGTTGATTTAGTTGCAGTCAAAACACCTTTTATAAAAGTCTGTCAGTGGTATGAATACCTGGTAGAACTGTAATACAGAAACCAGCTATTCTCTGATTGTACATTCAGAGAATAGCTGGTTTCTGTATTACAGTTCTACCAGGTATTCATACCACTGACAGACTTTTATAAAAGGTGTTTTGACTGCAACTAAATAATACTATTATATTATATTTCTGTGCATGTTTCTGCCTGGCTATAGCCTGGATCCTGACTACACTGTGTTTTCGTCCTCTCTAAGGGTTCTGCCTGGCTATAGCCTGGATCCTGACTACACTGTGTTTTCGTCCTCTCTAAGGGTTCTGCCTGGCTATAGCCTGGATCCTGACTACACTGTGTTTTCGTCCTCTCTAAGGGTTCTGCCTGGCTATAGCCTGGATCCTGACTACACTGTGTTTTTCGTCCTCTCTAAGGGTTCTGCCTGGCTATAGCCTGGATCCTGACTACACTGTGTTTTTCGTCCTCTCTAAGGGTTCTGCCTGGCTATAGCCTGGATCCTGACTACACTGTGTTTTCGTCCTCTCTAAGGGTTCTGCCTGGCTATAGCCTGGATCCTGACTACACTGTGTTTTCGTCCTCTCTAAGGGTTCTGCCTGGCTATAGCCTGGATCCTGACTACACTGTGTTTTTCGTCCTCTCTAAGGGTTCTGCCTGGCTATAGCCTGGATCCTGACTACACTGTGTTTTTCGTCCTCTCTAAGGGTTCTGCCTGGCTATAGCCTGGATCCTGACTACACTGTGTTTTTCGTCCTCTCTAAGGGTTCTGCCTGGCTATAGCCTGGATCCTGACTACACTGTGTTTTCGTCCTCTCTAAGGGTTCTGCCTGGCTATAGCCTGGATCCTGACTACACTGTGTTTTTCGTCCTCTAAGGGTTCTGCCTGGCTATAGCCTGGATCCTGACTACACTGTGTTTTCGTCCTCTCTAAGGGTTCTGCCTGGCTATAGCCTGGATCCTGACTACACTGTGTTTTCGTCCTCTCTAAGGGTTCTGCCTGGCTATAGCCTGGATCCTGACTACACTGTGTTTTTCGTCCTCTAAGGGTTCTGCCTGGCTATAGCCTGGATCCTGACTACACTGTGTTTTCGTCCTCTAAGGGTTTTGCCTGGCTATAGCCTGGATCCTGACTACACTGTGTTTTCGTCCTCTAAGGGTTCTGCCTGGCTATAGCCTGGATCCTGACTACACTGTGTTTTTCGTCCTCTCTAAGGGTTCTGCCTGGCTATAGCCTGGATCCTGACTACACTGTGTTTTTCGTCCTCTCTAAGGGTTCTGCCTGGCTATAGCCTGGATCCTGACTACACTGTGTTTTTCGTCCTCTAAGGGTTCTGCCTGGCTATAGCCTGGATCCTGACTACACTGTGTTTTCGTCCTCTAAGGGTTCTGCCTGGCTATAGCCTGGATCCTGACTACACTGTGTTTTCGTCCTCTCTAAGGGTTCTGCCCGGCTCTAGCCTGGATCCTGACTACACTGTGTTTTCGTCCTCTCTAAGGGTTCTGCCTGGCTATAGCCTGGATCCTGACTACACTGTGTTTTCGTCCTCTCTAAGGGTTCTGCCTGGCTATAGCCTGGATCCTGACTACACTGTGTTTTTCGTCCTCTCTAAGGGTTCTGCCTGGCTATAGCCTGGATCCTGACTACACTGTGTTTTCGTCCTCTAAGGGTTCTGCCTGGCTCTAGCCTGGATCCTGACTACACTGTGTTTTCGTCCTCTAAGGGTTCTGCCTGGCTCTAGCCTGGATCCTGACTACACTGTGTTTTCGTCCTCTAAGGGTTCTGCCTGGCTATAGCCTGGATCCTGGCTACACTGTGTTTTCGTCCTCTCTAAGGGTTCTGCCTGGCTCTAGCCTGGATCCTGACTACACTGTGTTTTTCGTCCTCTAAGGGTTCTGCCTGGCTATAGCCTGGATCCTGACTACACTGTGTTTTCGTCCTCTCTAAGGGTTCTGCCTGGCTATAGCCTGGATCCTGACTACACTGTGTTTTCGTCCTCTCTAAGGGTTCTGCCTGGCTATAGCCTGGATAATGACTACACTGTGTTTTTCGTCCTCTAAGGGTTCTGCCTGGCTATAGCCTGGATCCTGACTACACTGTGTTTTCGTCCTCTAAGGGTTTTGCCTGGCTATAGCCTGGATCCTGACTACACTGTGTTTTCGTCCTCTAAGGGTTCTGCCTGGCTATAGCCTGGATCCTGACTACACTGTGTTTTTCGTCCTCTCTAAGGCTTCTGCCTGGCTCTAGCCTGGATCCTGACTACACTGTGTTTTTCGTCCTCTCTAAGGGTTCTGCCTGGCTATAGCCTGGATCCTGACTACACTGTGTTTTTCGTCCTCTAAGGGTTCTGACTGGCTATAGCCTGGATCCTGACTACACTGTGTTTTCGTCCTCTAAGGGTTCTGCCTGGCTCTAGCCTGGATCCTGACTACACTGTGTTTTCGTCCTCTCTAAGGGTTCTGTCTGGCTCTACCCTGGATCCTGACTACACTGTGTTTTTCGTCCTCTAAGGGTTCTGCCTGGCTATAGCCTGGATCCTGACTACACTGTGTTTTTCATCCTCTCTAAGGGTTCTGCCTGGCTATAGCCTGGATCCTGACTACACTGTGTTTTCGTCCTCTAAGGGTTCTGCCTGGCTATAGCCTGGATCCTGACTACACTGTGTTTTCGTCCTCTAAGGGTTCTGCCTGGCTATAGCCTGGATCCTGACTACACTGTGTTTTCGTCCTCTCTAAGGGTTCTGCCTGGCTCTAGCCTGGATCCTGACTACAATGTGTTTTCGTCCTCTCTAAGGGTTCTGTCTGGCTATAGCCTGGATCCTGACTACACTGTGTTTTCGTCCTCTCTAAGGGTTCTGCCTGGCTCTAGCCTGGATCCTGACTACACTGTGTTTTCGTCCTCTCTAAGGGTTCTGTCTGGCTATAGCCTGGATCCTGACTACACTGTGTTTTCGTCCTCTCTAAGGGTTCTGTCTGGCTATAGCCTGGATCCTGACTACACTGTGTTTTTGTCCTCTAAGGGTTCTGCCTGGCTATAGCCTGGATCCTGACTACACTGTGTTTTCGTCCTCTCTAAGGGTTCTGCCTGGCTCTAGCCTGGATCCTGACTACACTGTGTTTTCGTCCTCTAAGGGTTCTGCCTGGCTATAGCCTGGATCCTGACTACACTGTGTTTTCGTCCTCTAAGGGTTCTGCCTGGCTATAGCCTGGATCCTGACTACACTGTGTTTTTCGTCCTCTCTAAGGGTTCTGCCTGGCTCTCGCCTGCGTGCTGTTCCCTGACTCGTGGGATTGTGCGGACATGCGGGACCTGTGTGGTGACGGGGTGACCAGTTTCTCCTCCGGAAACTGCTCTGTGCACTGGGCCTTTGTCCTGGCCTTGTTGGGCGTCCTGGATGCTGCCATCCTGGCCACTCTGGCCTTTGTACTGGGCAACCGACAGGACGCTCTGCTGCCAGAGGACACCAAGGACGGTGAGAATAGCACCATATACTACAGCACCCACAATGCCTTGTGTAACATATCCTGTTATTCTGTTATTGACTGTATGTTTGTTTACTCCATGTGTAACTCTGTGTTGTTGTATGTGTCGCACTGCTTTGCTTTATTCTTGGCCAGGTCGCAGTTGTAAATGAGAACTTGTTCTCAACTGGCCGACCTGGTTAAATAAAGGTCCTACTCACATGTCCCGATAGCAAGGACGGTGAGCATAGCATTAGTAGTCAAACACATCACATTTCAGAGATGGTGATAATAGTATACTGTGCCTTCAGTAAGTTTTCACACCCTTTGACTTTCTCCACATGTTGTTGTGTTACAGCCTGAATTTAAAATGGATTACATTGAGATGTTGTGTCACTGGTCTCAACACAATACCACATAATGTAAAAGTGGAATTATGTTTTAAGACATTTTTACAAATTTATTGAAATGAAAAGCTGAAATGTCTTGAGTCAATAAGTTTTGCCGAGCATAAATAAGTTCAGGAGTAAAAATGTGTTTACCAATATGTTGCATGAACTCTGTGGGTAATAATAGTGTTTAACACAAATTTTTTTATCTGTAAGGTCTCTCAGTCGAGCAGTGAATTTCAAACACAGATTCAACCACAAAGACCAGGGAGGTTTTCCAATGCCTCACAAAGAAAGGCACCTCTTGGTAGATGGGTACAAATAAAAAAAGCACACATTGAATATCCCTTTGAGCATGGTGAAGTTATTATTTACAATTTGGGTGGTGTATCAATACACCCAGTGACTACAAAGATACAGGCGACCTTCCTAACTCAGTTGCCGGAGAGGAAGGAAACCGCTCTGGGATTTCACCATGAGGCCAATGTTGACTTGAAAAGAGTTTAATGGCTGTGAAAGGAGAAAACTGAGGATGGATCAACAACATTGTAGTTACTCCACAATACTAACCTAATTGACAGAGTGAAAAGAAGGAAGCCTGTACAGAATAAAAATATTCCAAAACATGCATCCTGTTTGCAACAAGACACTAAAGTAATACTTCAAAAAAATGTGGCAAAGCAATTAACTTTTTGTCCAGAATAGAAATTGCTATGTTTGGGGCAAATTCCATACAACACATTACTGAGTACCACTCTCCATATTTTCATAGTGGTGGCTGCATCATGTTATGGGTATGCTTGTATTAAGGACTGGGGGAGTCCTAGAGGAAAACCTGGTTCAGTTGGCTTAACAACAGACACAGGGAGACAAATACACATTTCAGCAGGACAATAACCTAAAACACAAGGCCAAATACACACAGTGGTGGAAAAGTACTCAAATATCATACTGTAGTAAAAGTAAAGATTCCTTAATAGAAAATGACTCAAGAAAAAGTAAAAGTCACCCAGTAAAATACTACTTGAGTAAAAGTCTAAAAGTATTTGTTTTTAAAAATACTTAAGTATCAAAAGTAAAAGTACAAATAATTTCTAATTCCTTATATTAAGCAAACCAGACAGCATCACTCCAACACTCAGACATCATTTACAGATAGCCAGGGGAACATTCCAACACTCAGACATCATTAACAGATGGCCAGGGGAACACTCCAACACTCAGACATCATTTACAGATAGCCAGGGGAACACTCCAACACTCAGACATCATTTACAGATAGTCAGGGGAACACTCCAAAACTCAGACATCATTTACAGATAGCCAGGGGCACACTCCAAAACTCAGACATCATTTACAGATAGCCAGGGGCACACTCCAACACTCAGACATCATTTACAGATAGCCAGGGGAACACTCCAACACTCAGACATCATTTACAGATAGCCAGGGGAACACTCCAACACTCAGACATCATTTACAGATAGCCAGGGGCACACTCCAAAACTCAGACATCATTTACAGATAGCCAGGGGAACACTCCAACACTCAGACATCATTTACAGATAGCCAGGGGCACACTCCAAAACTCAGACATCATTTACAGATTGCCAGGGGAACACTCCAACACTCAGACATAATTTACAGATAGCCAGGGGAACACTCCAACACTCAGACATAATTTACAGATAGCCAGGGGAACACTCCAACACTCAGACATCATTTACAGATAGCCAGGGGCACACTCCAAAACTCAGACATCATTTACAGATTGCCAGGGGAACACTCCAACACTCAGACATCATTTACAGATAGCCAGGGGAACACTCCAACACTCAGACATAATTTACAGATAGCCAGGGGAACACTCCAACACTCCGACATCATTTACAGATAGCCAACGGCACACTCCAAAACTCAGACATCATTACAGATAGCCAGGGGCACACTCCAAAACTCAGACATCATTTACAGATAGCCAGGGGCACACTCCAACACTCCGACATCCATTACAGATAGCCAGGGGAACACTCCAACACTCAGACATCATTACAGATAGCCAGGGGCACACTCCAAAACTCAGACATCATTTACAGATAGCCAGGGGCACACTCCAACACTCCGACATCCATTACAGATAGCCAGGGGAACACTCCAACACTCAGACATCATTTACAGATAGCCAGGGGAACACTCCAACACTCAGACATCATTTACAGATAGCCAGGGGAACACTCCAACACTCCGACATCATTTACAGATAGCCAGTGGAACACTCCAAAACTCAGACATCATTTACAGATAGCCAGGGGAACACTCCAACACTCAGACATAATTTACAGATAGCCAGGGGAACACTCCAACACTCTGACATCATTTACAGATAGCCAGGGGAACACTCCAACACCATTTACAGATAGCCAGGGGAACACTCCAACACTCAGACATAATTTACAGATAGCCAGGGGTACACTCCAACACTCAGACATCATTTACAGATAGCCAGGGGAACACTCCAACACTCAGACATCATTTACAGATAGCCAGGGGAACACTCCAACACTCAGACATAATTTACAGATAGACAGGGTCACACTCCAACACTCAGACATCATTTACAGATAGACAGGGGAACACTCCAACACTCAGACATCATTACAGATAGCCAGGGGAACACTCCAACACTCAGACATCATTTACAGATAGCCAGGGGAACACTCCAACACCCAGACATCATTTACAGATAGCCAGGGGAACACTCCAACACTCAGACATCATTTACAGATAGCCAGGGGAACACTCCAACACTCAGACATAATTTACGGCTAGCCAGGGGAACACTCCAACACTTAGACATCATTTACAAACAAAGCATATGTGTTTAGTGAGTCCACCAGATCAGAGTCAGCAGAGATGAACAGAGATATTCTCTTGATAAGTGCGTGAATTTGACTATTTTCCTGTCCTGCTAAGCATTCAAAGTATTATAAGTACTTTTGGGTGTCAGGGAAAATGTATGGAGTACATAATTTTATTTAGGAAGATATGGAAGTTAAAAGTAAAAGTTGTCAAAAATATTAACAGTAAAGTATAGATACCCCCCAATAATGACTGAAGTAGTACTTTAAAGTATTTTTACTTAAGTATTTTACACCACTGAATACACACTGGAGTTTCTACCCAAGACTACGCTAAATGTTCCTGAGTGGCCTAGTTACAGTTTTGACTTAAATCGGCTTGAAAATCTACGGTAAGACTTGAAAATGGCTGTATAGCAAGGATCAACAAGCAATTTGACAAAGCTTGAAGAATTTTTGAAAGACCTATGGGTAAATATTTTACCATCCAGGTGTACAAAGCTCTTTGAGACTTTCCCAGACAGACTCACAGCTGTAATTGCTGCCGAAGGTGACTAACATTTATTGACTTCAGGGGTTTGAATACTTTTGTAAATTTGGTAGTTCTGTATTTCATTTTCAATACATTTGCAAACATTTCTTAAAACATGTTTTCACTTTGTTATTATGGGGTATTGTGTGTAGATGGTTGAGATAAAAAAAACGATTTAATCCATTTTGAATTCAAGCTGTAAGACAACAAAACGTGGAATAATTAAAATGGAATTAACATATTGTATGTAACCAAAATAGACATCCATTTTCATGGGGTGCTAGGCCAGAAAATTATTGTAAATTCTCAAACACGTACCTTTTTTTTTAACTGCAAAGGGACAGAAAAGTAATCTGTAAGTATTGTTGGGTACCTTGGAAAGAAACAAATAGAATCTTATTGTGGCTCAGTTGGTTCAGCATTCTGCTTGCAATGCCTGGATCGTGGGTTCGATTCCCGTTGAGGCCATTTATACAAACAATATACACCGAGTGTAGAAAACATTAAGGATACCTACTATTCCCATGACATAGACTGACCAGGTGAATCCATGAGAAAGCTATGATCCTTTGTTGATGTTTACCGCTTTTTCTCGAGTGGACAGCTTTGGGGGGGGGGGGGGGGGGGTTGAAGCGTCTGACATATATCTAGGAGATATAAAGAAAGCTCAGGAAATATATATATATATTTTTTTACATATTTAATCGCTTATTTTTGTTGACACTAAACTACCTCCATACTACCATTCATTTGTATGGGTTACCTCCAGATGGTTTAATATCTATATATATCTCCATACTACCATTCATTTGTATGGGTTACCTCCAGATGGTTTAATATCTATATATATCTCCATACTACCATTCATTTGTATGGGTTACCTTCAGATGAGTTAATATCTATATATATCTCCATACGTCCATTCATTTGTATGGGTTACCTTCAGATGGTTTAATATCTATATATGGTTCCATACGTTCATTCATTTGAATGGGTTACCTTCAGATGAAGGGTTAATATCTATATATATCTCCATACTTCCATTCATTTGTATGGGTTACCTTCAGATGAGTCCCGTAACACTTGTGGGGGACGTAGAGCAAATTAGAGAACACCGGGATGTTCGTGAAAGTCTCCCCTTTCCATAGCGAGGTTGTATTTGATTAACGTTTATTGCAAAAGTATGGATTTCAGCCAACAAAGAAAGGCACCCAACGACAGAGGCCAAAACAGGTACAAGGTGGGCGTTTCATAAATGACATTTTTTTGGCGTATTGACCTTTGGCGAATCGATGTAGTCGGAGCGAGATTCCACAATGCCTCGGTTCAACGACGTCAATGACGTTCATCAGAAACTTCCTTCACCGTGGAGCTTCGTCCACCAAACTGATCAGAACATTCTAGCGTGTTATGTAGACTAATAACTAATTATTTTGCTCTTCACTCGCGTAGTAGCCTAGGCTACTCCGAATGTTGCTCCCTTCAGACTGTAACAAGCCTCGTATCTAATGTTGGTTACTAATGATAATGAACATCTGTCCCTTCAGACTGTAACAAGCCTCGTATCTAATGTTGGTTACTAATGATAATGAACATCTGTCCCTTCAGACTGTAACAAGCCTCGTATCTAATGTTGGTTACTAATGATAATGAACATCTGTCCCTTCAGACTGTAACAAGCCTCGTATCTAATGTTGGTTACTAATGATAATGAACACCTGTCCCTTCAGACTGTAACAAGCCTCTTATCTAATGTTGGTTACTAATGATAATGAACAGACATCTGTCCCTTCAGACTGTAACAAGCCTCGTATCTAATGTTGGTTACTAATGATAATGAACATCTGTCCCTTCAGACTGTAACAAGCCTCGTATCTAATGTTGGTTACTAATGATAATGAACATCTGTCATTTCAGACTGTAACAAGCCTCGTATCTAATGTTGGTTACTAATGATAATGAACATCTGTCCCTTCAGACTGTAACAAGCCTCGTATCTAATGTTGGTTACTAATGATAATGAACATCTGTCATTTCAGACTGTAATAAGCCTCGTATCTAATGTTGGTTACTAATGATAATGAACATCTGGCCCTTCAGACTGTAACAAGCCTCGTATCTAATGTTGGTTACTAATGATAATGAACATCTGTCATTTCAGACTGTAATAAGCCTCGTATCTAATGTTGGTGTCACGTTCCTGACCTGTTTCTGTTAGTTTTTGTATGTGTTAGTTGGTCAGGACGTGAGTTTGGGTGGGCAGTCTATGTTTTCTGTTTCTATGTTTGTTTAAGGGGTGACCTAATATGGCTCTCAATTAGAGGCAGGTGGATTTCATTTCCTCTGATTGAGAGTCATATTAAGGTAGGTTGTTTCACATTGTTTGTTGTGGGTGGTTGTCTCCTGTGTCTGTGTATGTCTGCGCCACATGGGACTGTTTCGGTTTTGTTTGTTCGTTCGTTTTATGTAGGCAGTTTTCGTGTTCATGCGTTCTTCGTGTTTCATGTGAGTTCGTCGTTCAGGTCTGTCTACATCGTTTATTTGTTTTGTAACTTCAAGTGTTCGTTCGTGTTTTCTGTTTTGGTTATTAAACATCATGTCTAAGTATCACGCTGCGTCTTGGTTCAATCCATGCTCCTCCTCTTCGGATGAAGCGGAAGAGGAGAATCGTTACAGTTGGTTACTAATGATAATGAACATCTGTCATTTCAGACTGTAACAAGCCTTGTGTTTCTTGTCTTCCCTCTACAGTGACTGGGTTTCTGCTGTCTGCATAGACTGGCTGGTCCCCATTCTGTGTTATATATATATATAGGTGAGGCTTCTCAGTCACTTACTATCTGTCACCTATATGATAGCCCTCCAGTCTGTTCAGATTTTTATTTGGCTTTCTACATTTGAAGTTGTTTGGATATTGAATTTGGGGGACATTAATGAAAATGTAATTACTTGACTCACTCTTTCCTCTCTCTCCCCCCATTTTTCTATCTATCCCCTCATTATTTTCATGTCCCTCACTCTTTCCTCTCTCTCTCTCATTATTTTCATGTCCCTCACTCTTTCCTCTCTCTCTCATTATTTTCATGTCCCTCACTCTTTCCTCTCTCTCTCATTATTTTCATGTCCCTCACTCTTTCCTCTATCTCTCTCATTATTTTCATGTCCCTCACTCTTTCCTCTCTCTCTCATTATTTTCATGTCCCTCACTCTTTCCTCTCTCTCTCATTATTTTCATGTCCCTCACTCTTTCCTCTATCTCTCTCATTATTTTCATGTCCCTCACTCTTTCCTCTCTCTCTCATTATTTTCATGTCCCTCACTCTTTCCTCTATCTCTCTCATTATTTTCATGTCCCTCACTCTTTCCTCTCTCTCTCATTATTTTCATGTCCCTCACTCTTTCCTCTCTCTCTCATTATTTTCATGTCCCTCACTCTTTCCTCTATCTCTCTCATTATTTTCATGTCCCTCACTCTTTCCTCTCTCTCTCATTATTTTCATGCCCCTCACTCTTTCCTCTCTCTCTCATTATTTTCATGCCCCTCACTCTTTCCTCTCTCTCTCGTTATTTTCATGCCCCTCACTCTTTTCTCTCTCTCTCATTATTTTCATGCCCCTCACTCTCTCTCTCATTATTTCCATGCCCCTCACTCTTTCCTCTCTCTCTCATTATTTTCATGCCCCTCACTCTTTTCTCTCTCTCTCATTATTTTCATGCCCCTCACTCTCTCTCTCTCTCTCATTATTTTCATGCCCCTCACTCTCTCTCTCTCTCTCATTATTTCCATGCCCCTCACTCTTTCCTCTCTCTCATTATTTCCATGTCCCTCACTCTTTGGGTCCTTACTACCCTGTGTGATTTTTCCTGTTCTCTTCTGGAACCTTCCCCTTGTTTCCTCCTGTCTTCATTTTCTCTCTTTCCTCCCATGATGTCCTCCTCTCTCCATCTTCATTGGGCCAATAAACACTGCTAGAGGAAGAACCCCCTGACTCCTCCCCCTTGGTATTACATCACCATGCATATCCTGGTTACATAATGTCCCTGCATGGAAACGGTCACCTGGCAACAGTAGACCTGCAGCAGTGTTCTACTCCGTGAGACTGGGGACAACGATGTCCCCGGATGTTTTAAACCCTTGAGAGGCTACTGGTGCTTGACTACGGAGGAGGGAAGATGGTGACACGTCGACATATAGGACATTAGTGATGTTACAGTTCATTTAGGACTGATTTATATACAGATATATTTCTCAATGTTCAGTGTTTGAGGGACAGTGTCTTGTAGGCATGTAGGAATCATGTTTTTAATGTTGTTTGTCCCCTTGAATATGAGAGAATATTTTTGCCTTATTTCCATATCCCCGCCTGAGGGAGGCTAGACAGGACGAGGATGCTTGAGAAAAGGTTTCTTGTAGAGTTTTTTTTTGTCCTAGAAAAATTCCATTTACTTTATTTATAGAATAGTATATCCTTTTTTTTTTTAATCGGTGTAAATATATATTTTTTTGTATTAAATGCCTTTTTGTTTATACTGAGCCTGATATTGAGTAATTTGTCAAATTCTGTTATTGTGTGCATGTTCTAATGTAGTGCCATTTCCAGTAAATATGTGAGATACTGTATTTCTTTGTTTGTGTATTGTGTTTCGCCTGTACTGCCTGGGATAAGAAGGCAACACTTCCTCTACAACACAACATTCAAACTTATCCCATCTCTCGAAAACGCAACAGACAGAGAAATCACGTTTTCACATCAGATTTTATTACTGTGATCCACTTTTGTGAAAATATAGTGCACCAGGTATGTATTTTTGTACAATATTTTTAACTGACTATGTGACAACAACACACGGTAATCACAGTTTGTCTCCACAAAGATACTAAATCATGAGAAAAACAAATATACAAAGGAGTGAACGGCTGGGGGTAGGCGGGGTGTGGAGCTGTAAGTTGCACATCTAGTATACAGTGTGTTTTTCATGGGCAGTACTGTACTGTGTTATCCAGTATACAGTGTGTCCTTCGTGGGCAGTACAGTGTTATCTAGAATACAGTGTGTTTTGCATGGGCAGTACAGTACTGTGTTATCCAGTATACAGTGTGTTTTGCATGGGCAGTACTGTGTTATCCAGTATACAGTGTGTTCTTCATGGGCAGTACAGTGTTATCCAGTATACAGTGTGTTTTGCATGGGCAGTACAGTACTGTGTTATCCAGTATACAGTGTGTTTTGCATGGGCAGTACAGTACTGTGTTATCCAGTATACAGTGTGTTTTGCATGGGCAGTACAGTACTGTGTTATCCAGTATACAGTGTGTTTTGCATAGGCAGCACAGTACTGTGTTATCCAGTATACAGTGTGTTCTTCATGGGCAGTACTGTGTTATCCAGTATACAGTGTGTTTTGCATGGGCAGTACTGTGTTATCCAGTATACAGTGTGTTCTTCATGGGCAGTACAGTGTTATCTAGAATACAGTGTGTTTT
Organism: Salvelinus fontinalis; assembly: GCF_029448725.1. Classification (NCBI taxonomy): domain Eukaryota; kingdom Metazoa; phylum Chordata; class Actinopteri; order Salmoniformes; family Salmonidae; genus Salvelinus; species Salvelinus fontinalis. The sequence goes on along the minus strand of NC_074695.1, from coordinate 4,792,992 downwards.
TCATGGGCAGTACAGTACTGTGTTATCCAGTACACAGTGTGTTTTTCATGGGCAGTACAGTGTTATCTAGAATACAGTGTGTTTTGCATGGGCAGTACAGTACTGTGTTATCCAGTATACAGTGTGTTTTTCATGGGCAGTACAGTGTTATCTAGAATACAGTGTGTTTTTCATGGGCAGTACAGTACTGTGTTATCCAGTATACAGTGTGTTTTTCATGGGCAGTACAGTGTTATCTAGAATACAGTGTGTTTTGCATGGGCAGTACAGTACTGTGTTATCCAGTATACAGTGTGTTTTTCATGGGCAGTAGAGTGTTATCTAGAATATAGTGTGTTTTGCATGGGCAGTACAGTACTGTGTTATCCAGTATACAGTGTGTTTTGCATGGGCAGTACAGTACTGTGTTATCCAGTATACAGTGTGTTTTGCATGGGCAGTACAGTACTGTGTTATCCAGTATACAGTGTGTTTTTCATGGGCAGTACAGTGTTATCTAGAATACAGTGTGTTTTTCATGGGCAGTACAGTACTGTGTTATCAGTGTACAGTGTGTTTTGCATGGGCAGCACAGTACTGTGTGTGTAAAGCCACTGGAAAAGCAGAAGGGGAAGAGAACCATGGAATTAGAATGATTATTATATTCCTATGCAGAGAATGACTCTCCAAAGCAAGATGGCAAAGTCAGGATATGTTTCTGCTGTAGCCATGGTAGCAAGCCAGGACAAGTTGCCATGGCAGCAGATTGAGGATGCGGTAACAATATATCCATGACCAGGTTGGTGTTTGGAAACACTAGAGCCTTGAACTGTTCAAACCTGGAGTGGACTCTTAATATAGATAGCAGAGGACATCACAGAAAACAGCCATCTCATTGCAACCATATAGTATTGAGCTAGGTGTTGATTTGACCATATACTAATGGGCTAGGGGTTGATTTGACCATATACTAATGGGCTAGGGGTTGATTTGACCATATACTAATGGGCTAGGGGCTAGGGGTTGATCTGACCATATACTAATGGGCTAGGGGCTAGGGGTTGATCTGACCATATACTAATGGGCTAGGGGTTGATTTGACCATATGCTAATGGGCTAGGGGCTAGGGGTTGATCTGACTATATACTAATGGGCTAAGGGTTGATTTGACCATATACTAATGGGGCTAGGGGTTGATTTGACCATATACTAATGGACTAGGGGTTGATTTGACCATATACTAATGGGGCTAGGGGTTGATTTGACCATACACTAATGGGCTAGGGGTTGATTTGACCATATACTAATGGGCTAGGGGCTAGGTGTTGATTTGACCATATACTAATGGGGCTAGGTGTTGATTTGACCATATACTAATGGGGCTAGGGGTTGATTTGACCATATACTAATGGGCTAGGGGTTGATTTGACCATATACTAATGGGCTAGGGGCTAGGGGTTGATTTGACCATATACTAATGGGCTAGGGGTTGATTTGACCATATACTAATGGGCTAGGGGTTGATTTGACCATATACTAATGGGCTAGGGGTTGATTTGACCATATACTAATGGGATAGGGGTTGATTTGACCATATACTAATGGGCTAGGGGTTGATTTGTCCATATACTAATGGGCTAGGGGTTGATTTGACCATATACTAATGGGCTAGGGGTTGATTTGACCATATACTAATGGACTAGGGGTTGATTTGACCATATACTAATGGGCTAGGGGCTAGGGGTTGATTTGACCATATACTAATGGGCTAGGGGTTGATTTGACCATATACTAATGGGGCTAGGGGTTGATTTGACCATATACTAATGGGCTAGGGGTTGATTTGACCATATACTAATGGGCTAGGGGTTGATTTGACCATATACTAATGGGCTAGGGGCTAGGGGTTGATTTGACCATATACTAATGGGGTTAGGGGTTGATTTGACCATATACTAATGGGCTAGGGGCTAGGGGTTGATTTGACCATATACTAATGGGCTAGGGGCTAGGGGTTGATTTGACCATATACTAATGGGCTAGGGGTTGATTTGACCATATACTAATGGGCTAGGGGTTGATTTGACCATATACTAATGGGCTAGGGGTTGATTTGACCATATACTAATGGGCTAGGGGTTGATTTGACCATATACTAATGGGCTAGGGGTTGATTTGACCATATACTAATGGGCTAGGGGTTGATTTGACCATATACTAATGGGCTAGGGGTTGATTTGACCATATACTAATGGGCTAGGGGTTGATTTAACCATATACTAATGGGCTAGGGGTTGATTTGACCATATACTAATAGGCTAGGGGTTGATTTGACCATATACTAATGGACTAGGGGTTGATGTGACCATATACTAATGGACTAGGGGTTGATTTGACCATATACTAATGGACTAGGGGCTAGGGGTTGATTTGACCATATACTAATGGACTAGGGGCTGATTTGACCATATACTAATGGACTAGGGGTTGATTTGACCATATACTAATGGGCTAGGGGTTGATTTGACCATATACTAATGGGCTAGGGGTTGATTTGACCATATACTAATGGGCTAGGGGTTGATTTGACCATATACTAATGGACTAGGGGCTGATTTGACCATATACTAATGGACTAGGGGTTGATTTGACCATATACTAATGGACTAGGGGCTGATTTGACCATATACTAATGGACAAGGGGGCTGATTTGACCATATACTAATGGACTAGGGGTTGATTTGACCATATACTAATGGACTAGGGGCTGATTTGACCATATACTAATGGACTAGGGGTTGATTTGACCATATACTAATGGACTAGGGGTTGATTTGACCATATACTAATGGGCTAGGGGTTGATTTGACCATATACTAATGGGCTAGGGGTTGATTTGACCATATACTAATGGACTAGGGGTTGATTTGACCATATACTAATGGACTAGGGGTTGATTTTACCATATACTAATGGACTAGGGGTTGATTTGACCATATACTAATGGGCTAGGGGCTAGGGGTTGATTTGACCATATACTAATGGGCTAGGGGTTGATTTTACCATATACTAATGGGCTAGGGGTTGATTTGACCATATACTAATGGACTAGGGGCTGATTTGACCATATACTAATGGGCTAGGGATTGATTTGACCATATACTAATGGGCTAGGGGTTGATTTGACCATATACTAATGGGCTAGGGGTTGATTTGACCATATACTAATGGGCTAGGGGTTGATTTGACCATATACTAATGGGGTAGGGATTGATTTGACCATATACTAATGGGCTAGGGGTTGATTTGACCATATACTAATGGACTGGGGGTTGATTTGACCATATACTAATGGACTAGGGGTTGATTTGACCATATACTAATGGGCTAGGGGTTGATTTGACCATATACTAATGGGCTAGGGGTTGATTTGACCATATACTAATGGGCTAGGGGTTGATTTGACCATATACTAATGGAATAGGGGCTGATTTGACCATATACTAATGGACTAGGGGTTGATTTGACCATATACTAATGGGCTAGGGGTTGATTTGACCATATACTAATGGGGTTAGGGGTTGATTTGACCATATACTAATGGACTAGGGGCTGATTTGACCATATACTAATGGACTAGGGGTTGATTTGACCATACACTAATGGGCTATGGGTTGATTTGACCATATACTAATGGACTAGGGGTTGATTTGACCATATACTAATGGACTAGGGGTTGATTTGACCATATACTAATGGGCTAGGGGTTGATTTGACCATATACTAATGGACTAGGGGCTGATTTGACCATATACTAATGGACTAGGGGTTGATTTTACCATATACTAATGGGCTAGGGGTTGATTTGACCATATACTAATGGACTAGGGGTTGATTTGACCATATACTAATGGACTAGGGGTTGATTTGACCATATACTAATGGACTAGGGGTTGATTTGACCATATACTAATGGGCTAGGGGTTGATTTGACCATATACTAATGGGCTAGGGGTTGATTTGACCATATACTAATGGGCTAGGGGTTGATTTGACCATATACTAATGGGCTAGGGGTTGATTTGACCATATACTAATGGGCTAGGGGTTGATTTGACCATATACTAATGGGTTAAGGGTTGATTTGACCATATACTAATGGGTTAAGGGTTGATTTGACCATATACTAATGGGCTAGGGGTTGATTTGACCATATACTAATGGGCTAGGGGTTGATTTGACCATATACTAATGGGCTAGGGGTTGATTTGACCATATACTAATGGGTTAGGGGTTGATTTGACCATATACTAATGGGGCTAGGGGTTGATTTGACCATATACTAATGGGCTAGGGGTTGATTTGACCATATACTAATGGGCTAGGGGTTGATTTGACCATATACTAATGGGCTAGGGGTTGATTTGACCATATACTAATGGGCTAGGGGTTGATTTGACCATATACTAATGGGCTAGGGGTTGATTTGACCATATACTAATGGGCTAGGGGTTGATTTTTCACCATATACTAATAGGCTAGGGGTTGATTTGACCATATACTAATGGGCTAGGGGTTGATTTGACCATATACTAATGGACTAGAGGTTGATTTGACCATATACTAATGGGCTAGGGGTTGATTTGACCATATACTAATGGACTAGAGGTTGATTTGACCATATACTAATGGGCTAGGGGTTGATTTGACCATATACTAATGGACTAGGGGCTAGGGGTTGATTTGACCATATACTAATGGACTAGGGGCTGACTTGACCATATACTAATGGACTAGGGGTTGATTTGACCATATACTAATGGGCTAGGGGTTGATTTGACCATATACTAATGGGCTAGGGGTTGATTTGACCATATACTAATGGGCTAGGGGTTGATTTGACCATATACTAATGGACTAGGGGCTGATTTGACCATATACTAATGGGCTAGGGGTTAAATTTGACCATATACTAATGGACTAGGGGCTGATTTGACCATATACTAATGGACTAGGGGTTGATTTTACCATATACTAATGGGCTAGGGGTTGATTTGACCATATACTAATGGACTAGGGGTTGATTTGACCATATACTAATGGACTAGGGGTTGATTTGACCATATACTAATGGACTAGGGGTTGATTTGACCATATACTAATGGACTAGAGGTTGATTTGACCATATACTAATGGGCTAGGGGTTGATTTGACCATATACTAATGGACTAGGGGTTGATTTGACCATATACTAATGGGCTAGGGGTTGATTTGACCATATACTAATGGGCTAGGGGTTGATTTGACCATATACTAATGGGTTAAGGGTTGATTTGACCATATACTAATGGGTTAAGGGTTGATTTGACCATATACTAATGGGCTAGGGGTTGATTTGACCATATACTAATGGGCTAGGGGTTGATTTGACCATATACTAATGGGCTAGGGGTTGATTTGACCATATACTAATGGGTTAGGGGTTGATTTGACCATATACTAATGGGGCTAGGGGTTGATTTGACCATATACTAATGGGCTAGGGGTTGATTTGACCATATACTAATGGGCTAGGGGTTGATTTGACCATATACTAATGGGCTAGGGGTTGATTTGACCATATACTAATGGGCTAGGGGTTGATTTGACCATATACTAATGGGCTAGGGGTTGATTTGACCATATACTAATGGGCTAGGGGTTGATTTGACCATATACTAATGGGCTAGGGGTTGATTTGACCATATACTAATGGGTTAAGGGTTGATTTGACCATATACTAATGGGTTAAGGGTTGATTTGACCATATACTAATGGGCTAGGGGTTGATTTGACCATATACTAATGGGCTAGGGGTTGATTTGACCATATACTAATGGGCTAGGGGTTGATTTGACCATATACTAATGGGTTAGGGGTTGATTTGACCATATACTAATGGGGCTAGGGGTTGATTTGACCATATACTAATGGGCTAGGGGTTGATTTGACCATATACTAATGGGCTAGGGGTTGATTTGACCATATACTAATGGGCTAGGGGTTGATTTGACCATATACTAATGGGCTAGGGGTTGATTTGACCATATACTAATGGGCTAGGGGTTGATTTGACCATATACTAATGGGCTAGGGGTTGATTTTTCACCATATACTAATAGGCTAGGGGTTGATTTGACCATATACTAATGGGCTAGGGGTTGATTTGACCATATACTAATGGACTAGAGGTTGATTTGACCATATACTAATGGGCTAGGGGTTGATTTGACCATATACTAATGGACTAGAGGTTGATTTGACCATATACTAATGGGCTAGGGGTTGATTTGACCATATACTAATGGACTAGGGGCTAGGGGTTGATTTGACCATATACTAATGGACTAGGGGCTGACTTGACCATATACTAATGGACTAGGGGTTGATTTGACCATATACTAATGGGCTAGGGGTTGATTTGACCATATACTAATGGGCTAGGGGTTGATTTGACCATATACTAATGGGCTAGGGGTTGATTTGACCATATACTAATGGACTAGGGGCTGATTTGACCATATACTAATGGGCTAGGGGTTAAATTTGACCATATACTAATGGACTAGGGGCTGATTTGACCATATACTAATGGACTAGGGGTTGATTTTACCATATACTAATGGGCTAGGGGTTGATTTGACCATATACTAATGGACTAGGGGTTGATTTGACCATATACTAATGGACTAGGGGTTGATTTGACCATATACTAATGGACTAGGGGTTGATTTGACCATATACTAATGGACTAGAGGTTGATTTGACCATATACTAATGGGCTAGGGGTTGATTTGACCATATACTAATGGACTAGGGGTTGATTTGACCATATACTAATGGGCTAGGGGTTGATTTGACCATATACTAATGGGCTAGGGGTTGATTTGACCATATACTAATGGGTTAAGGGTTGATTTGACCATATACTAATGGGTTAAGGGTTGATTTGACCATATACTAATGGGCTAGGGGTTGATTTGACCATATACTAATGGGCTAGGGGTTGATTTGACCATATACTAATGGACTAGGGGCTAGGGGTTGATTTGACCATATACTAATGGACTAGGGGCTGACTTGACCATATACTAATGGACTAGGGGTTGATTTGACCATATACTAATGGGCTAGGGGTTGATTTGACCATATACTAATGGGCTAGGGGTTGATTTGACCATATACTAATGGGCTAGGGGTTGATTTGACCATATACTAATGGACTAGGGGCTGATTTGACCATATACTAATGGGCTAGGGGTTAAATTTGACCATATACTAATGGACTAGGGGCTGATTTGACCATATACTAATGGACTAGGGGTTGATTTTACCATATACTAATGGGCTAGGGGTTGATTTGACCATATACTAATGGACTAGGGGTTGATTTGACCATATACTAATGGACTAGGGGTTGATTTGACCATATACTAATGGACTAGGGGTTGATTTGACCATATACTAATGGACTAGAGGTTGATTTGACCATATACTAATGGGCTAGGGGTTGATTTGACCATATACTAATGGACTAGGGGTTGATTTGACCATATACTAATGGGCTAGGGGTTGATTTGACCATATACTAATGGGCTAGGGGTTGATTTGACCATATACTAATGGGTTAAGGGTTGATTTGACCATATACTAATGGGTTAAGGGTTGATTTGACCATATACTAATGGGCTAGGGGTTGATTTGACCATATACTAATGGGCTAGGGGTTGATTTGACCATATACTAATGGGCTAGGGGTTGATTTGACCATATACTAATGGGTTAGGGGTTGATTTGACCATATACTAATGGGGCTAGGGGTTGATTTGACCATATACTAATGGGCTAGGGGTTGATTTGACCATATACTAATGGGCTAGGGGTTGATTTGACCATATACTAATGGGCTAGGGGTTGATTTGACCATATACTAATGGGCTAGGGGTTGATTTGACCATATACTAATGGGCTAGGGGTTGATTTGACCATATACTAATGGGCTAGGGGTTGATTTTTCACCATATACTAATAGGCTAGGGGTTGATTTGACCATATACTAATGGGCTAGGGGTTGATTTGACCATATACTAATGGACTAGAGGTTGATTTGACCATATACTAATGGGCTAGGGGTTGATTTGACCATATACTAATGGACTAGAGGTTGATTTGACCATATACTAATGGGCTAGGGGTTGATTTGACCATATACTAATGGACTAGGGGCTAGGGGTTGATTTGACCATATACTAATGGACTAGGGGCTGACTTGACCATATACTAATGGACTAGGGGTTGATTTGACCATATACTAATGGGCTAGGGGTTGATTTGACCATATACTAATGGGCTAGGGGTTGATTTGACCATATACTAATGGGCTAGGGGTTGATTTGACCATATACTAATGGACTAGGGGCTGATTTGACCATATACTAATGGACTAGGGGTTGATTTGACCATATACTAATGGACTAGGGGTTGATTTGACCATATACTAATGGACTAGGGGTTGATTTGACCATATACTGATGGGCTAGGGGTTGATTTGACCATATACTAATGGACTAGGGGTTGATATGACCATATACTAATGGGCTAGGGGTTGATTTGACCATATACTAATGGGTTAGGGGTTGATTTGACCATATACTAATGGGGCTAGGGGTTGATTTGACCATATACTAATGGGCTAGGGGTTGATTTGACCATATACTAATGGGCTAGGGGTTGATTTGACCATATACTAATGGGCTAGGGGTTGATTTGACCATATACTAATGGGCTAGGGGTTGATTTGACCATATACTAATGGGCTAGGGGTTGATTTGACCATATACTAATGGGCTAGGGGTTGATTTGACCATATACTAATGGACTAGGGGTTGATTTGACCATATACTAATGGACTAGAGGTTGATTTGACCATATACTAATGGGCTAGGGGTTGATTTGACCATATACTAATGGACTAGAGGTTGATTTGACCATATACTAATGGGCTAGGGGTTGATTTGACCACATACTAATGGGCTAGGGGCTAGGGGTTGATTTGACCATATACTAATGGACTAGTGGCTGATTTGACCATATACTAATGGACTAGGGGTTGATTTGACCATATACTAATGGGCTAGGGGTTGATTTGACTATATACTAATGGGCTAGGGGTTGATTTGACCATATACTAATGGGCTAGGGGTTGATTTGACCATATACTAATGGACTAGGGGCTGATTTGACCATATACTAATGGACTAGGGGTTGATTTGACCATATACTAATGGACTAGGGGCTGATTTGACCATATACTAATGGACAAGGGGGCTGATTTGACCATATACTAATGGACTAGGGGTTGATTTGACCATATACTAATGGACTAGGGGCTGATTTGACCATATACTAATGGACTAGGGGTTGATTTGACCATATACTAATGGACTAGGGGTTGATTTGACCATATACTAATGGGCTAGGGGTTGATTTGACCATATACTAATGGGCTAGGGGTTGATTTGACCATATACTAATGGACTAGGGGTTGATTTTACCATATACTAATGGACTAGGGGTTGATTTTACCATATACTAATGGACTAGGGGTTGATTTGACCATATACTAATGGGCTAGGGGCTAGGGGTTGATTTGACCATATACTAATGGGCTAGGGGTTGATTTTACCATATACTAATGGGCTAGGGGTTGATTTGACCATATACTAATGGACTAGGGGCTGATTTGACCATATACTAATGGGCTAGGGATTGATTTGACCATATACTAATGGGCTAGGGGTTGATTTGACCATATACTAATGGGCTAGGGGTTGATTTGACCATATACTAATGGACTAGGGGTTGATTTGACCATATACTAATGGGCTAGGGGTTGATTTGACCATATACTAATGGGGTAGGGATTGATTTGACCATATACTAATGGGCTAGGGGTTGATTTGACCATATACTAATGGACTAGGGGTTGATTTGACCATATACTAATGGACTAGGGGTTGATTTGACCATATACTAATGGGCTAGGGGTTGATTTGACCATATACTAATGGGCTAGGGGTTGATTTGACCATATACTAATGGGTTAGGGGTTGATTTGACCATATACTAATGGACAAGGGGCTGATTTGACCATATACTAATGGACTAGGGGTTGATTTGACCATATACTAATGGGGTTAGGGGTTGATTTGACCATATACTAATGGACAAGGGGCTGATTTGACCATATACTAATGGGCTAGTGGTTGATTTGACCATATACTAATGGGGTTAGGGGTTGATTTGACCATATACTAATGGACTAGGGGCTGATTTGACCATATACTAATGGACTAGGGGTTGATTTGACCATACACTAATGGGCTATGGGTTGATTTGACCATATACTAATGGACTAGGGGTTGATTTGACCATATACTAATGGACTAGGGGTTGATTTGACCATATACTAATGGGCTAGGGGTTGATTTGACCATATACTAATGGACTAGGGGCTGATTTGACCATATACTAATGGACTAGGGGTTGATTTTACCATATACTAATGGGCTAGGGGTTGATTTGACCATATACTAATGGACTAGGGGTTGATTTGACCATATACTAATGGACTAGGGGCTGATTTGACCATATACTAATGGGCTAGGGGTTGATTTGACCATATACTAATGGACTAGGGGATGATTTGACCATATACTAATGGACTAGGGGTTGATTTGACCATATACTAATGGACTAGGGGTTGATTTGACCATATACTAATGGACTAGGGGTTGATTTGACCATATACTAATGGGCTAGGGGTTGATTTGACCATATACTAATGGGCTAGGGGCTAGGGGTTGATTTGACCATATACTAATGGGCTAGGGGCTAGGGGTTGATTTGACCATATACTAATGGGCTAGGGGTTGATTTGACCATATACTAATGGGCTAGGGGTTGATTTGACCATATACTAATGGGCTAGGGGTTGATTTGACCATATACTAATGGGCTAGGGGTTGATTTGAACATATACTAATGGACTAGGGGATGATTTGACCATATACTAATGGACTAGGGGTTGATTTGACCATATACTAATGGACTAGGGGTTGATTTGACCATATACTAATGGACTAGGGGTTGATTTGACCATATACTAATGGGCTAGGGGTTGATTTGACCATATACTAATGGACTAGGGGTTGATTTGACCATATACTAATGGACTAGGGGTTGATTTGACCTTATACTAATGGGCTAGGGGCTAGGGGTTGATTTGACCATATACTAATGGGCTAGGGGTTGATTTGACCATATACTAATGGGCTAGGGGCTAGGGGTTGATTTGACCATATACTAATGGGCTAGGGGTTGATTTGACCATATACTAATGGGCTAGGGGTTGATTTGACCATATACTAATGGGCTAGGGGTTGATTTGACCATATACTAATGGGCTAGGGGTTGATTTGACCATATACTAATGGGTTAGGGGTTGATTTGACCATATACTAATGGGCTAGGGGTTGATTTGACCATATACTAATGGACTAGGGGTTGATTTGACCATATACTAATGGGCTAGGGGTTGATTTGACCATATACTAATGGGCTAGGGGTTGATTTGACCATATACTAATGGGTTAGGGGTTGATTTGACCATATACTAATGGGGCTAGGGGTTGATTTGACCATATACTAATGGGCTAGGGGTTGATTTGACCATATACTAATGGGCTTGGGGTTGATTTGACCATATACTAATGGACTAGGGGTTGATTTGACCATATACTAATGGACTAGGGGTTGATAGAATACTAGATATACTAGTATACTAGTATACTATAATAATAGAATACTAATAGAGATATATTATAATGCAGGGATCTGTCTTTGATGTTACCATAGAGATATATTATAATGCAGGGATCTGTCTGTGATGTTACCATAGAGATATATTATAATGCAGGGATCTGTCTGTGATGTTACCATGGAGATATATTATAATACAGGGATCTGTCTGGGATGTTACCATGGAGATATATTATAATACAGGGATCTGTCTGTGATGTTACCATAGAGATATATTATAATACAGGGATCTGTCTGTGATGTTACCATAGAGATATATTATAATACAGGGATCCGTCTGGGATGTTACCATAGAGATATATTATAATACAGGGATCTGTCTGTGATGTTACCATAGAGATATATTATAATACAGGGATCTGTCTGGGATGTTACCATAGAGATATATTATAATACAGGGAGTTGTCTGTGATGTTACCATAGAGATATATTATAATACAGGGATCTGTCTGGGATGTTACCATAGAGATATATTATAATACAGGGATCTGTTTGGGATGTTACCATAGAGATATATTATAATACAGGGATCTGTTTGGGATGTTACCATAGAGATATATTATAATACAGGGATCTGTCTGGGATGTTACCATAGAGATATATTATAATGCAGGGATCTGTTTGGGATGTTACCATAGAGATATATTATAATGCAGGGATCTGTCTGTGATGTTACCATAGAGATATATTATAATACAGGGATCTGTCTGGGATGTTACCATAGAGATATATTATAATACAGGGATCTGTCTGTGATGTTACCATAGAGATATATTATAATACAGGGATCTGTCTGGGATGTTACCATAGAGATATATTATAATACAGGGATCTGTCTGGGATGTTACCATAGAGATATATTATAATGCAGGGATCTGTTTGGGATGTTACCATAGAGATATATTATAATGCAGGGATCTGTCTTTGATGTTACCATAGAGATATATTATAATGCAGGGATCTGTCTGGGATGTTACCATAGAGATATATTATAATGCAGGGATCTGTCTGTGATGTTACCATAGAGATATATTATAATACAGGGATCTGTCTGGGATGTTACCATAGAGATATATTATAATACAGGGATCTGTCTGGGATGTTACCATAGAGATATATTATAATGCAGGGATCTGTCTGGGATGTTACCATGGAGATATATTATAATACAGGGATCTGTCTGTGATGTTACCATAGAGATATATTATAATGCAGGGATCTGTCTGGGATGTTACCATAGAGATATATTATAATGCAGGGATCTGTCTGGGATGTTACCATAGAGATATATTATAATGCAGGGATCTGTTTGGGATGTTACCATAGAGATATATTATAATGCAGGGATCTGTCTGGGATGTTACCATAGAGATATATTATAATGCAGGGATCTGTCTGGGATGTTACCATAGAGATATATTATAATACAGGGATCTGTCTGGGATGTTACCATAGAGATATATTATAATGCAGGGATCTGTTTGGGATGTTACCATAGAGATATATTATAATGCAGGGATCTGTCTTTGATGTTACCATAGAGATATATTATAATGCAGGGATCTGTCTGGGATGTTACCATAGAGATATATTATAATGCAGGGATCTGTCTGTGATGTTACCATAGAGATATATTATAATACAGGGATCTGTCTGTGATGTTACCATAGAGATATATTATAATACAGGGATCTGTCTGGGATGTTACCATAGAGATATATTATAATACAGGGATCTGTCTGGGATGTTACCATAGAGATATATTATAATGCAGGGATCTGTCTGGGATGTTACCATAGAGATATATTATAATGCAGGGATCTGTCTGGGATGTTACCATAGAGATATATTATAATGCAGGGATCTGTTTGGGATGTTACCATAGAGATATATTATAATGCAGGGATCTGTCTGGGATGTTACCATAGAGATATATTATAATGCAGGGATCTGTTTGGGATGTTACCATAGAGATATATTATAATGCAGGGATCTGTCTTTGATGTTACCATAGAGATATATTATAATGCAGGGATCTGTCTGGGATGTTACCATAGAGATATATTATAATGCAGGGATCTGTCTGGGATGTTACCATGGAGATATATTATAATACAGGGATCTGTCTGTGATGTTACCATAGAGATATATTATAATACAGGGATCTGTCTGTGATGTTACCATAGAGATATATTATAATACAGGGATCTGTCTGTGATGTTACCATAGAGATATATTATAATACAGGGATCTGTCTGTGATGTTACCATAGAGATATATCATAATACAGGGATCTGTCTGTTCAGTGTATTCTGATGGGTCTGGAAGGAGATCAATAATGAATCTGTTAGCTGAGTGCTGTGGACTGATCAACACACTGTTTATTTATAGTGTGTGTGTGTGTGTGTGTGTGTGTGTGTGTGTGTGTGTGTGTGTGTGTGTGTGTGTGTGTGTGTGTGTGTGTGTGTGTGTGTGTGTGTGTGTGTGTGTGTGTGTGTGTGTGTGTGTGTGTGTGTGTGTGTGAACAGTGATTTGTAGCTTGTTACTATAGCATTTAACACCAGATATCCTCTGCAAATGGTTGGTAGTGTAGTGAGATATTACTGTTAGTGATACTGATCTGTACTGAGATATTACTGTTAATGATACTGATCTGTACTGAGATATTACTGAACTGTACTGAGATATTACTGTTAGTGATACTGATCTGTACTGAGATATTACTGTTAGTGATACTGATCTGTACTGAGATATTACTGTTAGTGTTACTGATCTGTACTGAGATATTACTGTTAATGATACTGATCTGTACTGAGATATTACTGATCTGTACTGAGATATTACTGTTAATGATACTGATCTGTACTGAGATATTACTGTTAATGATACTGATCTGTACTGAGATATTACTGTTAGTGATACTGATCTGTACTGAGATATTACTGATCTATACTGAGATATTACTGATCTATCCTGGGATATTACTGTTAGTGATACTGAACTGTACTGAGATATTACTGTTAGTGATACTGATCTGTACTGAGATATTACTGTTAGTGATACTGATCTGTACTGGGATATTACTGTTAGTGATACTGATCTGTACTGAGATATTACTGTTAATGATACTGATCTGTACTGGGATATTACTGTTAGTGATACTGATCTGTACTGAGATATTACTGATCTGTACTGGGATATTACTTATCTATCCTGGGATATTACTGATCTGTACTGAGATATTACTTATCTATCCTGGGATATTACTGTTAGTGATACTGAACTGTACTGAGATATTACTGTTAGTGATACTGATCTGTACTGAGATATTACTGTTAGTGTTACTGATCTGTACTGAGATATTACTGTTAATGATACTGATCTGTACTGAGATATTACTGATCTGTACTGAGATATTACTGTTAATGATACTGATCTGTACTGAGATATTACTGATCTGTACTGGGATATTACTGTTAATGTTACTGATCTGTACTGAGATATTCCTGTTAGTGATACTGATCTGTACTGAGATATTACTGTTAGTGATACTGATCTGTACTGAGATATTACTGATCTGTACTGAGATATTACTGATCTATACTGAGATATTACTGATCTATCCTGGGATATTACTGTTAGTGATACTGATCTGTACTGAGATATTACTGTTAATGATACTGATCTGTACTGAGATATTACTGATCTGTACTGGGATATTACTTATCTATCCTGGGATATTACTGTTAGTGATACTGAACTGTACTGAGATATTACTGTTAGTGATACTGATCTGTACTGAGATATTACTGTTAGTGATACTGATCTGTACTGAGATATTACTGAACTGTACTGAGATATTACTGTTAGTGATACTGATCTGTACTGAGATATTACTGTTAGTGATACTGATCTGTACTGAGATATTACTGTTAGTGATACTGAACTGTACTGAGATATTACTGTTAGTGATACTGATCTGTACTGAGATATTACTGTTAGTGATACTGATCTGTACTGAGATATTACTGTTAATGATACTGATCTGTACTGAGATATTACTGATCTGTACTGGGATATTACTTATCTATCCTGGGATATTACTGATCTGTACTGGGATATTACTTATCTATCCTGGGATATTACTGTTAGTGATACTGATCTGTACTGGGATATTACTGTTAGTGATACTGATCTGTACTGAGATATTACTGTTAGTGATACTGATCTGTACTGAGATATTACTGTTAGTGATACTGATCTGTACTGGGATATTACTGTTAGTGATACTGATCTGTACTGGGATATTACTGTTAATGATACTGATCTGTACTGGGATATTACTGTTAGTGATACTGATCTGTACTGAGATATTACTGTTAGTGATACTGATCTGTACTGAGATATTACTGTTAGTGATACTGATCTGTACTGGGATATTACTGTTAGTGATACTGATCTGTACTGAGATATTACTGTTAGTGTTACTGATCTGTACTGAGATATTACTGTTAGTGATACTGATCTGTACTGAGATATTACTGTTAGTGATACTGATCTGTACTGAGATATTACTGTTAGTGATACTGATCTGTACTGAGATATTACTGTTAATGATACTGATCTGTACTGAGATATTACTGTTAATGATACTGATCTGTACTGAGATATTACTGTTAATGATACTGATCTGTACTGAGATATTACTGTTAATGATACTGATCTGTACTGAGATATTACTGTTAGTGATACTGATCTGTACTGAGATATTACTGTTAATGATACTGATCTGTACTGAGATATTACTGTTAATGATACTGATCTGTACTGAGATATTACTGTTAATGATACTGATCTGTACTGGGATATTACTGTTAGTGATACTGATCTGTACTGAGATATTACTGTTAGTGATACTGATCTGTACTGAGATATTACTGTTAGTGATACTGATCTGTACTGAGATATTACTGTTAGTGATACTGATCTGTACTGAGATATTACTGTTAGTGATACTGATCTGTACTGGGATATTACTGTTAGTGATACTGATCTGTACTGAGATATTACTGTTAATGATACTGATCTGTACTGGGATATTACTGATCTGTACTGAGATATTACTGTTAGTGATACTGATCTGTACTGAGATATTACTGTTAGTGATACTGATCTGTACTGGGATATTACTGTTAGTGATACTGATCTGTACTGAGATATTACTGTTAGTGATACTGATCTGTACTGAGATATTACTGTTAGTGATACTGATCTGTACTGAGATATTACTGTTAGTGATACTGATCTGTACTGAGATATTACTGTTAGTGATACTGATCTGTACTGAGATATTACTGTTAGTGATACTGATCTGTACTGAGATATTACTGTTAGTGATACTGATCTGTACTGAGATATTACTGTTAGTGATACTGATCTGTACTGAGATATTACTGTTAGTGATACTGATCTGTACTGAGATATTACTGTTAGTGATACTGATCTGTACTGAGATATTACTGTTAGTGATACTGATCTGTACTGAGATATTACTGTTAGTGATACTGATCTGTACTGAGATATTACTGTTAGTGATACTGATCTGTACTGAGATATTACTGTTAGTGATACTGATCTGTACTGAGATATTACTGTTAGTGATACTGATCTGTACTGAGATATTACTGTTAGTGATACTGATCTGTACTGGGATATTACTGTTAGTGATACTGATCTGTACTGGGATATTACTGTTAGTGATACTGATCTGTACTGGGATATTACTGTTAGTGATACTGATCTGTACTGAGATATTACTGTTAGTGATACTGATCTGTACTGGGATATTACTGTTAGTGATACTGATCTGTACTGGGATATTACTGTTAATGATACTGATCTGTACTGAGATATTACTGTTAGTGATACTGATCTGTACTGGGATATTACTGTTAGTGATACTGATCTGTACTGGGATATTACTGTTAGTGATACTGATCTGTACTGAGATATTACTGTTAGTGATACTGATCTGTACTGAGATATTACTGTTAGTGATACTGATCTGTACTGAGATATTACTGTTAGTGATACTGATCTGTACTGGGATATTACTGTTAATGATACTGATCTGTACTGGGATATTACTGTTAGTGATACTGATCTGTACTGAGATATTACTGTTAGTGATACTGATCTGTACTGAGATATTACTGTTAGTGATACTGATCTGTACTGAGATATTACTGTTAGTGATACTGATCTGTACTGAGATATTACTGTTAGTGATACTGATCTGTACTGAGATATTACTGTTAGTGATACTGATCTGTACTGAGATATTACTGTTAGTGATACTGATCTGTACTGAGATATTACTGTTAGTGATACTGATCTGTACTGAGATATTACTGTTAGTGATACTGATCTGTACTGAGATATTACTGTTAGTGATACTGATCTGTACTGAGATATTACTGTTAGTGATACTGATCTGTACTGAGATATTACTGTTAGTGATACTGATCTGTACTGAGATATTACTGTTAGTGATACTGATCTGTACTGGGATATTACTGTTAGTGATACTGATCTGTACTGAGATATTACTGTTAGTGATACTGATCTGTACTGAGATATTACTGTTAGTGATACTGATCTGTACTGGGATATTACTGTTAGTGATACTGATCTGTACTGAGATATTACTGTTAGTGATACTGATCTGTTGTCACGACTTCCATCGAAGGTGGTTCCTCTTCCTGTTCGGGTGGCGCTCGGCGGTCGTCGTCGCCGGCCTACTAGCTGCCACCGATCCATTTTTTCCTTTTCGTTTGTGTCTGTCTGTTTTGTTTACACCTGTGTCCTATTAGTTGATTTGGGTGGGTTTATTAACCTCTGCTGCCTGCTAGTCTTTGTGGGGGATTGTTTGCTGTGGTTACTTTGTTAGGGGTGCGTGTCTGCAACATGGGGTTTTCTTTCTCACGGTAGTTGTACCGTTTTGGAGTAGAGGTTTCTCCTCTGTGTGATGGGTTTATTTCCCTGTGTGTGGCGACCTCGTTGGGGCGTGTTCACCCCCCATGTTGTTGTTGAGTTGGGACTTCTGAATAAACGATTGTGCCACTGGGACTTCCTTGCTCTCCTGCTCCTGATTTCTGCACCTCCCTCCTTCAAGGAGGCACGTAACAACTATACTGGGATATTACTGATACTGAACTATGTGGTCCCGTGTGGCTCAGTTGGTAGAGCATGGCGCTTGCAACGCCAGGGTTGTGGGTTCAATTCCCACGGGGGGACCAGGGTTCAATTCCCACAGGGGGACCAGGATGAATATGTATGAACTTTCCAATTTGTTAGTCGCTCTGGATAAGAGCGGATAAGAGAAATGACTTAAATGTAAACTATACTGAGATATTACTTGTAATGATACTGAACTATACTGCTATATTACAGGACCTGTTACTGAGCTGTAACAACTATAATAATTAACCATTTAAATACACGGATTGTGGTATTTACTCTGAGCCACTCTTGTTGTCGTTGAAGAATAGTCATGTTCATTTGAATACATTGGAAGAAGGATGAAGACTATTAAAACATGGGGGGAAAGATGAAGACTATTAAAACATGGGGGGGAAAGATGAAGACTATTAAAACATGGGGGGGAAGGATGAAGACTATTAAAACATGGGGGAGAAAGATGAAGACTATTAAAACATGGGGGGGAAGGATGAAGACTATTAAAACATGGGGGAGAAAGATGAAGACTATTAAAACATGGGGGGGAAGGATGAAGACTATTAAAACATGGGGGAGAAAGATGAAGACTATTAAAACATGGGGGGGAAGGATGAAGACTATTAAAACATGGGGGAGAAAGATGAAGACTATTAAAACATGGGGGAGAAAGATGAAGACTATTAAAACATGGGGGGGAAGGATGAAGACTATTAAAACATGGGGGAGAAAGATGAAGACTATTAAAACATGGGGGAGAATGATGAAGACTATTAAAACATGGGGGGAAGGATGAAGACTATTAAAACATGGGGAGAAAGATGAAGACTATTAAAACATGGGGGAGAAAGATGAAGACTATTAAAACATGGGGGGGAAGGATGAAGACTATTAAAACATGGGGAAGGATGAAGACTATTAAAACATGGGGAGAAAGATGAAGACTATTAAAACATGGGGGAGAAAGATGAAGACTATTAAAACATGGGGGGGAAGGATGAAGACTATTAAAACATGGGGGAGAAAGATGAAGACTATTAAAACATGGGGGAGAAAGATGAAGACTATTAAAACATGGGGGAGAAAGATGAAGACTATTAAAACATGGGGAAGGATGAAGACTATTAAAACATGGGGGAGAATGATGAAGACTATTAAAACATGGGGGGAAGGATGAAGACTATTAAAACATGGGGGGGAAGGATGAAGACTATTAAAACATGGGGGGGAAGGATGAAGACTACTTGTGTTTCTGTCTTCCCTATTTAAATTTTTATTTTATTTATTTAACTAGGCAAGTCCTTTCAGAACAAATTCTTATTTTCAATGACGGCCTAGGAACGGTGGGTTAACTGCCTTGTTCAGGGGCAAAAGGACAGATTGTTACCTTGTCAGCTCAGGGGATTTGATCTTGCAACCTTTCGGTTACTAGTCCAACACTCTAACCACTAGGTTACCTGCCCCCCCCCCCCCCCCCTACACTCTAACCACTAGGTTACCTGCCCCCCCCTACACTCTAACCACTAGGCTACCTGTCTCCCCTTATTCTTAACTTCCCAAAGAAATAAAATGAATAAGGTCTGAAGTCAAACAAATAAACAAATAAATCTATCAGAATATTTTGATTGAAGCTTTATTTCAAAGACGTTTATGAATATTATAATATATAGAGTGTTAGAAGGTGTTACTATACTGGTAATAAGCATGAGGCTATCTCTCTCTATCTCTCTCTCTCTCTCTCTCTTTCTCCCTCTACATATCTCCATCTATCTCTCTCTATCTCTCTATCTCTCTCTTTCTCCCTCTATATCTCTCTCCATATCTCCATCTCTCTATCTCGCTCTCTCTCCCTCTGTCTCTCCATATCTCTCTCTATCTCTCTCTGTTTCTCTCTCTATCTCCATCTCTCTATCTCTCTCTGTTTCTCTCTCTCCATATCTCTCTCTGTTTCTCTCCATCTCTCTGTTTCTCTATCTCCATCTCTCTGCTTCTCTATCTCGATCTCTCTCTCCGTCTCTCTCTCCATCTCTCTGTTTCTCTCTCTCCGTCTCTCTCACTGTCTCTCTATCTCTCCCTCTCTACTGTGGCAGGTAGTGTAGGATGTGTTGGACCAGCAGCTCGGGGTCGTGGGTTAGGGCTTGGGGGTCGTAGTTCAGGGCTCTTCTCCTGCGGCTGGGCCTCCCACCAGGCTGGGCCTGTAGTTCGGCGTCGATCCTCTTCATCCTCTGTAACCCCACAGCATGGTTTGGGGTCTTGTGGCCCTCCCTCTCTCCCCCAAGCCATACAGGGCCCTCTTCCATGTACCCCAGCCTCTTGACCCTCAGAAGCCCCGGAGAGGGCTCCCGGCTGGGGGAAGGAGTAGGAGGGGAGACCAGGGAGCGACGGGACCTGTGGAA
Organism: Salvelinus fontinalis; assembly: GCF_029448725.1. Taxonomy (NCBI): domain Eukaryota; kingdom Metazoa; phylum Chordata; class Actinopteri; order Salmoniformes; family Salmonidae; genus Salvelinus; species Salvelinus fontinalis. The sequence goes on along the minus strand of NC_074695.1, from coordinate 4,771,462 downwards.
GACTGGTTCTGAGGCTGCTCTGACCCCTCCACCCCCACCACCAGATACAGACACCAGGTCCCTCCTCGCCCGGCGGCTTGACGAACCCTGGGGGTTGTTGGGACTAATGTTGGACAGGATCTTGGTCACGAGGTATCTAGAGACACAGGGATAATAACATGAATTATGTTTACATTTTACAAACAAAACAGTATACACGGCTAGCTACTGTACATTCAATAGCTACATAACTGAGTGTAGAAAATGGATTCACCTGGTCAGTTTCTGTCATGGAATGAGAAGGTGTTCCTAATGTTTTGTACACTCTGTATAGATTCATATCTCTCTGTGCTCTCTTCCCTCTGTCTCTGTCTCTCTTTCTCTCTCCATCCCCACTCCTCTCTTTCTCTCTCTCCCCTCCCTCTCTCCCTCCCTCTCCATACCTCAGAGCCTCCTGGTCTCGGTCCTGGCTGCCTGTTTCCAGCCTGTCATCTGTAAGCCTGTTGATGGTGGCTGGTAGACCTGGTAACCCGGGCTGCTGCTGCAACCTCTCCTGCCTGTATCTGTTGAGCAGAGCCTGGGTGAGCTGGGGGTCCAGTAGGCCCTGCCATGGAGCTGCAGCCTGGGGCTTTCCCATTCTCATGCCCTGCTCTGTCTCGTCGTAGTCACGGGTATAGGGCCCTTGGAAGTCCCCTGGCCCCTGGTCCTCCTCACCTCCCTCCTCTCCGGCAGCTCCTTCAGCTTCACTGAGGAGGCGGAGCAACCCGGCCAGGTACGCCGTTTCCTGTTCATGCCTCTCGTCGTTCTCCACCAATTGCTGCACAGCATGGCTTAAGCCCTGCCCCCTCCACTCCTCTGGTTGATAGAGCAGCTCGTTGCCCCCCCGCCGGGTCAGGACGTCAGCCGACTCGCCAGGATAGGACATCATCCCGGCCTCGTACGGCAGTGAATCACGGAGATCTCGGCGGAAATGCCTGACCCCGCCTCCTGTGGCGTCCAGACCACGCCCCCCCACGCCACGAGCAGCGGACAGTGACTAAGAGGGAGAAAGAGAGAGACAGAAAGAGAGGAGAAACAGAGAGAGAGAGAGAGAGAGAGGAAAGAGAGATACAGAGAGAGAAGAGACAGATAGAGAGGATGAGAGAGAGACATGTTGGTTATTTTTAGGACTTTGTAATAGACTAAGAAGCTCTGAGATGACACAGCAGTAAGTCTCCCCTGAAGCTCTGAGATGACACAGCAGTAAGTCTCCCCTGGAAACTCTGAGATGACACAGCAGTAAGTCTCCCCTGGAAGCTCTGAGATGACACAGCAGTAAGTCTCCCCTGAAGCTCTGAGATGACACAGCAGTAAGTCTCCCCTGAAGCTCTGAGATGACACAGCAGTAAGTCTCCCCTGGAAGCTCTGCGATGACACAGCAGTAAATCTCCCCTGAAGCTCTGAGATGACACAGCAGTAAGTCTCCCCTGGAAGCTCTGAGATGACACAGCAGTAAGTCTCCCCTGGAAGCTCTGAGATGACACAGCAGTAAATCTCCCCTGAAGCTCTGAGATGACACAGCAGTAAGTCTCCCCTGGAAGCTCTGAGATGACACAGCAGTAAGTCTCCCCTGAAACTCTGAGAAGACACAGCAGTAAGTCTCCCCTGGAAACTCTGAGAAGACACAGCAGTAAGTCTCCCCTGAAACTCTGAGAAGACACAGCAGTAAGTCTCCCCTGGAACTCTGAGATGACACAGCAGTAAGTCTCCCCTGGAAGCTCTGAGATGACACAGCAGTAAGTCTCCCCTGGAAGCTCTGAGATGACACAGCAGTAAATCTCCCCTGAAGCTCTGAGATGACACAGCAGTAAGTCTCCCCTGGAAGCTCTGAGATGACACAGCAGTAAGTCTCCCCTGGAAGCTCTGAGATGACACAGCAGTAAATCTCCCCTGAAGCTCTGAGATGACACAGCAGTAAGTCTCCCCTGGAAGCTCTGAGATGACACAGCAGTAAGTCTCCCCTGAAACTCTGAGAAGACACAGCAGTAAGTCTCCCCTGGAAACTCTGAGAAGACACAGCAGTAAGTCTCCCCTGAAACTCTGAGAAGACACAGCAGTAAGTCTCCCCTGGAACTCTGAGATGACACAGCAGTAAGTCTCCCCTGGAAGCTCTGAGAAGACACAGCAGTAAGTCTCCCCTGGAAGCTCTGAGAAGACACAGCAGTAAGTCTCCCCTGGAAGCTCTGAGAAGACACAGCAGTAAGTCTCCCCTGGAACTCTGAGATGACACAGCAGTAAGTCTCCCCTGGAAGCTCTGAGATGACACAGCAGTAAGTCTCCCTTGGGACCAGCCACCTGGACAGCTGATGAAACTGTGGGTTTGTACAACCGAATCATTTCTGCACAAAACTCCCAGAAACAGTCTCAGGTAAGATCATCTGCGTGCTCGTCGTTCTCACCACGGTAATGACCTGGCTGCAGTTCAGGGTCGTAACAGATTTCAGTGGTCAAATGTTCACCTTCGATGGCCACTGGCACGCTGGAGAAGTGTACACTTCACGGATGAATCCCGGTTTCAACTGTACCGGGCAGATGGCAGACAGCGTGTATGATGTAGTGTGGGCGAGCGGTTTGCTGATGTCAACGTTGTGAACAGAGTGGCCCATGGTGGCGGTGGGGTTATGTTAATGGCAGGCATAAGCTACAGACAACAAACGCAATTGCATTTGATCGATGGCAATTTGAATTCACAGAGATACGGTGCTGAGATCCTGAGGCCCGTTGTCGTGCCATTCATCCCCCGCCATCCCCTCGTGTTTCAGTATGATAATGCACGGCCCCATGTCGCAATGATCTGGACACAATTCCTGGAAGCTGAAAATGTCCCAGTTCCACCCCCCTACACTCCTCCTCCTAACCTCCCCACCCCCTCCTCTACCTCTACATATACCTCTACATCTCCTCCTCTACCTCTACATCTCCTCCTCTACATCTCCTCCTCCTCCTCTACATCTCCTCCTCTACATCTCCTCCTCCTCCTCTACCTCTCCTCCTCTACATCTCCTCCTCTAAATCTACCTCTCCTCCTCTACCTCTACATCTCCTCCTCTACATCTCCTCCTCTACATCTCCTCCTCTGCATCCCCTCCTCTAACTCTATATCCCCTCCTCTAACTCTATATCCCCTCCTCTACATCTCCTCCTCCACCTCTATATCTCCTCCTCTACATCTCATCCTCCTCTATATCTCCTCCTCTACCTCTATATCTTCTCCTCCTCCTCATCTACCTCTCCTCCTCTACCTCTATATCTCCTCCTCTACATCTCATCCTCTTCTATATCTCCTCCTCTATATCTCCTCCTCCTCTATATCTCCGCCTCTGCCTCTATATCTTCTCCTCCTCCTCCTCTACATCTCCTCCTCTACCTCTACATCTCATCCTCCTCTACATCTCCTCATCTACCTCTATCTCTCCTCCTCTACCTCTATATCTCCTCCTCTACCTCTATATCTCCTCCTCTACCTCTATATCTCCTCCTCTACATCCCCTCCTCTACCTCTATATCTCCTCCTCTACCTCTACATCCCCTCCTCTACCTCTACATCCCCTCCTCTACCTCTATATCTCCTCCTCTACCTCTACCTCTCCTCAGCTACCTCTACATCCCCTCCTCTACCTCTATATCTCCTCCTCTACCTCTATATCTCCTCCTCTACATCCCCTCCTCTACCTCTATATCTCCTCATCTACCTCTACATCTCCTCCTCTGCCTCTATATCTCCTCCTCTACCTCTATATCTCTTCCTCTACCTCTATATCTCCTCCTCTATCTCTACATCTCCTCCTCTACCTCTATATCTCCTCCTCTACCTCTATATCTCCTCCTCTACCTCTATATCTCCTCCTCTACCTCTACATCCCCTCCTCTACCTCTATATCTCCTCCTCTACCTCTATATCTCCTCCTCTACCTCTATATCTCCTCCTCTACCTCTATATCTCCTCCTCTACCTCTATATCTCCTTCTCTACCTCTACATCTCCTCCTCTACCTCTACATCTCCTCCTCTACCTCTACATCCCCTCCTCTACCTCTATATCTCCTCCTCTACCTCTATATCTCCTCCTCTACCTCTACATCCCCTCCTCTAGCTCTATATCTCCTCCTCTAGCTCTATATCTCCTCCTCTACCTCTATATCTCCTCCTCTACCTCTACATCTCCCCCTCTACATCCCCTCCTCTACCTCTATATCTCCTCCTCTACCTCTATATCTCCTCCGCTACCTCTATATCGCCTCCTCTACCTCTATATCTCCTCCTCTACCTCTATATCTCATCCTTTACCTCTACATCTCCTCCTCTATATCCCCTCCTCTCCCTCTATATCACCTGCTCTCCCTCTATATCTTCTCCTCTACATCTCCTCCTCTATATCTTCTCCTCTATATCTTCTCCTCTACATCTCCTCCTCTACCTCTACATCTCCTCCTCTACCTCTATATCTCCTCCTCTACCTCTATATCTCCTCATCTACCTCTACATCTCCTCATCTACCTCTACATCTCCCCCTCTACCTCTATATCTCCTCATCTACCTCTACCTCTCCTCATCTACCTCTACCTCTCCTCCTCTACCTCTCCTCATCTACCTCTACCTCTCCTAATCTACCTCTACCTCTCCTCCTCTACCTCTCCTCATCTACCTCTACCTCTCCTCCTCTACCTCTATATCTCCTCATCTACCTCTACCTCTCCTCATCTACCTCTACCTCTCCTCCTCTACCTCTATATATCCTCATCTACCTCTACATCTCCTCATCTACCTCTACATCCCCTCCTCTACCTCTACATCTCCTCCTCTACCTCTATATCTCATCCTCTACCTCTATATCTCCTCCTCTACCTCTATATCTCCTCCTCTACCTCTACCTCTCCTCCTCTACATCTCCTCCTCTATATCCCCTCCTCTCCCTCTATATCACCTGCTCTCCCTCTATATCTCCTCCTCTACATCTCCTCCTCTATATCTTCTCCTCTATATCTTCTCCTCTATATCTTCTCCTCTACATCTCCTCCTCTACATCTCCTCCTCTACCTCTACCTCTCCTCCTCTACCTCTATATCTCCTCCTCTACCTATATATCTCCTACTCTACATCTCATCCTCCTCTACATCTCCTCCTCTACCTCTACATCTCCTCCTCTACCTCTATATCTCCTCCTCTACCTCTATATCTCCTCATCTACCTCTACCTCTCCTCCTCTACTCCTCTACACCTCCTCATCTACCTCTATATCTCCCCCTCTACCTCTACCTCTATATCTCCTCCTCTACCTCTACCTCTCCTCTTCTACCTCTACCTCTACCTCTCCTCCTCTACCTCTCCTCTTCTACCTCTACCTCTATATCTCCTCCTCTACCTCTACCTCTCCTCTTCTACCTCTACCTCTACCTCTCCTCCTCTACCTCTCCTCCTCTACATCTCATCCTCCTCTATATCTCCTCCTCTACCTCTACCTCTCCTCCTCTACCTCTCCTCCTCTACCTCTACTCCTCTACCTCTACCTCTCCTCCTTTACATCTCCTCCTCTACCTCTATATCTCCTCCTCTACCTCTATATCTCCTCCTCTACCTCTATATCTCCTCCTCTACCTCTACCTCTCCTCATCTACCTCTACATCTCCTCCTCCTCTATATCTCCTCCTCTACCTCTATATCTCATCCTTTACCTCTACATCTCCTCCTCTATATCCCCTCCTCTCCCTCTATATCACCTGCTCTCCCTCTATATCTTCTCCTCTACATCTCCTCCTCTATATCTTCTCCTCTATATCTTCTCCTCTACATCTCCTCCTCTACCTCTACATCTCCTCCTCTACCTCTATATCTCCTCCTCTACCTCTATATCTCCTCATCTACCTCTACATCTCCCCCTCTACCTCTATATCTCCTCATCTACCTCTACCTCTCCTCATCTACCTCTACCTCTCCTCCTCTACCTCTCCTCATCTACCTCTACCTCTCCTAATCTACCTCTACCTCTCCTCCTCTACCTCTCCTCCTCTACCTCTCCTCCTCTACCTCTATATCTCCTCATCTACCTCTCCTCATCTACCTCTACCTCTCCTCCTCTACCTCTATATCTCCTCATCTACCTCTACCTCTCCTCATCTACCTCTACCTCTCCTCCTCTACCTCTATATATCCTCATCTACCTCTACATCTCCTCATCTACCTCTACATCCCCTCCTCTACCTCTACATCTCCTCCTCTACCTCTATATCTCATCCTCTACCTCTATATCTCCCCATCTACCTCTACCTCTATATCTCCTCCTCTACCTCTACCTCTCCTCTTCTACCTCTACCTCTCCTCTTCTACCTCTACCTCTACCTCTCCTCCTCTACCTCTCCTCTTCTACCTCTCCTCTTCTACCTCTACCTCTATATCACCTCCTCTACCTCTACCTCTCCTCTTCTACCTCTACCTCTACCTCTCCTCCTCTACCTCTCCTCCTCTACATCTCATCCTCCTCTATATCTCCTCCTCTACCTCTACCTCTCCTCCTCTACCTCTACCTCTCCTCCTCTACCTCTACTCCTCTACCTCTACCTCTCCTCCTTTACATCTCCTCCTCTACCTCTACTCCTCTACCTCTCCTCCTCTACCTCTCCTCCTCTACACCTCCTCCTCTACCTCTACCTCTCCTCATCTACCTCTACCTCTACTCTTCTACCTCTACATCTCCTCGTCTACCTCTCCTCCTCTACCTCTACATCTCCTCCTCTACATCTCCTCCTCTACCTCCATATCGACCTCTACATCTCTTCCTCTACCTCTCCTCCTCTACCTCTATATCTCCTCCTCTACCTCTACCTCTCCTCCTCTACCTATATATCTCCTCCTCTACCTCTACCTCTCCTCCTCTACCTCTATATCTCCTCCTCTACCTCTACCTCTCCTCCTCTACCTCTATATCTCCTCCTCCTCCTCTACCTCTACCTCTCCTCCTCTACCTCTACTCCTCTACCTCTCCTCCTCTACCTCTCCTCCTCTACACCTCCTCCTCTACCTCTACCTCTCCTCATCTACCTCTACCTCTCCTCTTCTACCTCTACATCTCCTCCTCTACCTCTCCTCCTCTACCTCTACATCTCCTCCTCTACCTATATATCTCCTCCTCTACCTCTATATCTCCTCCTCTACCTCTACATCTCCTCCTCTACCTCTACATCTCCTCCTCTACCTCTACATCTCCTCCTCTACCTCTACATCTCCTCCTCTACCTCTACATCTCCTCCTCTACCTCTACATCTCCTCCTCTACCTCTACATCCCCTCCTCTACCTCTATATCTCCTCCTCTACCTCTATATCTCCTCCTCTACCTCTACATCCCCTCCTCTACCTCTATATCTCCTCCTCTAGCTCTATATCTCCTCCTCTACCTCTATATCTCCTCCTCTACCTCTACATCTCCCCCTCTACATCCCCTCCTCTACCTCTATATCTCCTCCTCTACCTCTATATCTCCTCCGCTACCTCTATATCGCCTCCTCTACCTCTATATCTCCTCCTCTACCTCTATATCTCATCCTTTACCTCTACATCTCCTCCTCTATATCCCCTCCTCTCCCTCTATATCACCTGCTCTCCCTCTATATCTTCTCCTCTACATCTCCTCCTCTATATCTTCTCCTCTATATCTTCTCCTCTACATCTCCTCCTCTACCTCTACATCTCCTCCTCTACCTCTATATCTCCTCCTCTACCTCTATATCTCCTCATCTACCTCTACATCTCCTCATCTACCTCTACATCTCCCCCTCTACCTCTATATCTCCTCATCTACCTCTACCTCTCCTCATCTACCTCTACCTCTCCTCCTCTACCTCTCCTCATCTACCTCTACCTCTCCTAATCTACCTCTACCTCTCCTCCTCTACCTCTCCTCATCTACCTCTACCTCTCCTCCTCTACCTCTATATCTCCTCATCTACCTCTACCTCTCCTCATCTACCTCTACCTCTCCTCCTCTACCTCTATATATCCTCATCTACCTCTACATCTCCTCATCTACCTCTACATCCCCTCCTCTACCTCTACATCTCCTCCTCTACCTCTATATCTCATCCTCTACCTCTATATCTCCTCCTCTACCTCTTTATCTCCTCCTCTACCTCTACCTCTCCTCCTCTACATCTCCTCCTCTATATCCCCTCCTCTCCCTCTATATCACCTGCTCTCCCTCTATATCTCCTCCTCTACATCTCCTCCTCTATATCTTCTCCTCTATATCTTCTCCTCTATATCTTCTCCTCTACATCTCCTCCTCTACATCTCCTCCTCTACCTCTACCTCTCCTCCTCTACCTCTATATCTCCTCCTCTACCTATATATCTCCTACTCTACATCTCATCCTCCTCTACATCTCCTCCTCTACCTCTACATCTCCTCCTCTACCTCTACATCTCCTCCTCTACCTCTATATCTCCTCCTCTACCTCTATATCTCCTCATCTACCTCTACCTCTCCTCCTCTACTCCTCTACACCTCCTCATCTACCTCTATATCTCCCCCTCTACCTCTACCTCTATATCTCCTCCTCTACCTCTACCTCTCCTCTTCTACCTCTACCTCTACCTCTCCTCCTCTACCTCTCCTCTTCTACCTCTACCTCTATATCTCCTCCTCTACCTCTACCTCTCCTCTTCTACCTCTACCTCTACCTCTCCTCCTCTACCTCTCCTCCTCTACATCTCATCCTCCTCTATATCTCCTCCTCTACCTCTACCTCTCCTCCTCTACCTCTCCTCCTCTACCTCTACTCCTCTACCTCTACCTCTCCTCCTTTACATCTCCTCCTCTACCTCTATATCTCCTCCTCTACCTCTATATCTCCTCCTCTACCTCTATATCTCCTCCTCTACCTCTACCTCTCCTCATCTACCTCTACATCTCCTCCTCCTCTATATCTCCTCCTCTACCTCTATATCTCATCCTTTACCTCTACATCTCCTCCTCTATATCCCCTCCTCTCCCTCTATATCACCTGCTCTCCCTCTATATCTTCTCCTCTACATCTCCTCCTCTATATCTTCTCCTCTATATCTTCTCCTCTACATCTCCTCCTCTACCTCTACATCTCCTCCTCTACCTCTACATCTCCTCCTCTACCTCTATATCTCCTCCTCTACCTCTATATCTCCTCATCTACCTCTACATCTCCTCATCTACCTCTACATCTCCCCCTCTACCTCTATATCTCCTCATCTACCTCTACCTCTCCTCATCTACCTCTACCTCTCCTCCTCTACCTCTCCTCATCTACCTCTACCTCTCCTAATCTACCTCTACCTCTCCTCCTCTACCTCTCCTCCTCTACCTCTCCTCCTCTACCTCTATATCTCCTCATCTACCTCTCCTCATCTACCTCTACCTCTCCTCCTCTACCTCTATATCTCCTCATCTACCTCTACCTCTCCTCATCTACCTCTACCTCTCCTCCTCTACCTCTATATATCCTCATCTACCTCTACATCTCCTCATCTACCTCTACATCCCCTCCTCTACCTCTACATCTCCTCCTCTACCTCTATATCTCATCCTCTACCTCTATATCTCATCCTCTACCTCTATATCTCCCCCTCTACCTCTACCTCTATATCTCCTCCTCTACCTCTACCTCTCCTCTTCTACCTCTACCTCTACCTCTCCTCCTCTACCTCTCCTCTTCTACCTCTCCTCTTCTACCTCTACC
>NC_074695.1:4734244-4756744 GCF_029448725.1 Salvelinus fontinalis | reverse complement strand
CAGGGTGTAGTAACCTAGTGTAGTAACCTAGTGCTGTAACCAGCGTGTAGTAACCTAGTGTTGTAACCAGGGTGTAGTAACCTAGTGCTGTAACCAGGGTGTAGTAACCAGGGTGTAGTAACCTAGTGCTGTAACCAGGGTGTAGTAACCTAGTGTTGTAACCAGGGTGTAGTAACCTAGTGTTGTAACCAGGGTGTAGTAACCTAGTGTTGTAACCAGGGTGTAGTAACCAGGGTGTTGTAACCAGGGTGTAGTAACCTAGTGTTGTAACCAGGGTGTAGTAACCTAGTGTTGTAACCAGGGTGTAGTAACCTAGTGTTGTAACCAGGGTGTTGTAACCAGGGTGTAGTAACCTAGTGCTGTAACCAGGGTGTAGTAACCTAGTGTTGTAACCAGGGTGTAGTAACCAGGGTGTTGTAACCAGGGTGTAGTAACCTAGTGTTGTAACCAGGGTGTTGTAACCAGGGTGTAGTAACCTAGTGCTGTAACCAGGGTGTTGTAACCTAGTGTTGTAACCTAGTGTTGTAACCTAGTGTAGTAACCTAGTGTTGTAACCTAGTGTTGTAACCTAGTGCTGTAACCAGGGTGTAGTAACCTAGTGTTGTAACCAGGGTGTAGTAACCTAGTGTTGTAACCTAGTGTTGTAACCTAGTGATGTAACCAGGGTGTAGTAACCTAGTGCTGTAACCTAGTGCTGTAAGCAGGGTGTAGTAACCTAGTGTTGTAACCAGGGTGTAGTAACCTAGTGATGTAACCAGGGTGTAGTAACCTAGTGTAGTAACCTAGTGTAGTAACCTAGTGCTGTAACCAGGGTGTAGTAACCTAGTGTTGTAACCAGGGTGTAGTAACCAGGGTGTTGTAACCAGGGTGTAGTAACCTAGTGTTGTAACCAGGGTGTTGTAACCAGGGTGTAGTAACCTAGTGCTGTAACCAGGGTGTTGTAACCTAGTGTTGTAACCTAGTGTAGTAACCTAGTGTTGTAACCTAGTGTAGTAACCTAGTGTTGTAACCTAGTGTTGTAACCTAGTGCTGTAACCAGGGTGTAGTAACCTAGTGTTGTAACCAGGGTGTAGTAACCTAGTGTTGTAACCTAGTGTTGTAACCTAGTGATGTAACCAGGGTGTAGTAACCTAGTGCTGTAACCTAGTGCTGTAACCAGGGTGTAGTAACCTAGTGTTGTAACCAGGGTGTAGTAACCTAGTGATGTAACCAGGGTGTAGTAACCTAGTGTTGTAACCTAGTGATGTAACCAGGGTGTAGTAACCTAGTTATGTAACCTAGTTATGTAACCTAGTGTTGTAACCTAGTGTTGTAACCTAGTGTTGTAACCAGGGTGTAGTAACCTAGTGCTGTAACCAGGGTGTAGTAACCTAGTGTTGTAACCTAGTTTTGTAACCTAGTGTAGTAACCTAGTGTAGTAACCAGGGTGTAGTAACCTAGTGTTGTAACCAGGGTGTAGTAACCTAGCGTAGTAACCAGGGTGTAGTAACCTAGTGCTGTAACCAGGGTGTAGTAACCTAGTGTTGTAACCTAGTGTTGTAACCTAGTGATGTAACCAGGGTGTAGTAACCTAGTGCTGTAACCAGGGTGTAGTAACCTAGTGTTGTAACCAGGGTGTAGTAACCTAGTGTTGTAACCAGGGTGTAGTAACCTAGTGTTGTAACCAGGGTGTAGTAACCTAGGGCTGTAACCAGGGTGTAGTAACCTAGTGATGTAACCAGGGTGTAGTAACCTAGTGTTGTAACCAGGGTGTAGTAACCTAGTGCTGTAACCAGGGTGTAGTAACCTAGTGATGTAACCAGGGTGTAGTAACCTAGTGTTGTAACCAGGGTGTAGTAACCTAGTGTAGTAACCTAGTGTTGTAACCAGGGTGTAGTAACCTAGTGTTGTAACCAGGGTGTAGTAACCTAGTGATGTAACCAGGGTGTAGTAACCTAGTGATGTAACCAGGGTGTAGTAACCTAGTTATGTAACCTAGTTATGTAACCTAGTGTTGTAACCTAGTGTTGTAACCAGGGTGTAGTAACCTAGTGCTGTAACCAGGGTGTAGTAACCAGGGTTTAGTAACCTAGTGTTGTAACCTAGTGTTGTAACCAGGGTTTAGTAACCTAGTGTTGTAACCAGGGTGTAGTAACCTAGTGATGTAACCAGGGTGTTGTAACCAGGGTGTAGTAACCTAGTGATGTAACCTAGTGTTGTAACCAGGGTGTTGTAACCTAGTGTTGTAACCAGGGTGTAGTAACCTAGTGCTGTAACCAGGGTGTAGTAACCTAGTGTTGTAACCAGGGTGTAGTAACCTAGTGTTGTAACCAGGGTGTAGTAACCTAGTGATGTAACCAGGGTGTGGTAACCTAGTGATGTAACCAGGGTGTAGTAACCTAGTGTTGTAACTAGGGTGTTGTAACCTAGTGCTGTAACCAGGGTGTAGTAACCTAGTGTTGTAACCAGGGTGTAGTAACCTAGTGTTGTAACCAGGGTGTAGTAACCTAGTGCTGTAACCAGGGTGTAGTAACCTAGTGCTGTAACCAGGGTGTAGTAACCTAGTGTTGTAACCAGGGTGTAGTAACCTAGTGTTGTAACCAGGGTGTAGTAACCTAGTGCTGTAACCAGGGTGTAGTAACCTAGTGTTGTAACCAGGGTGTAGTAACCTAGTGTTGTAACCAGGGTGTAGTAACCTAGTGCTGTAACCAGGGTGTAGTAACCTAGTGCTGTAACCAGGGTGTAGGAACCTAGTGATGTAACCAGGGTGTAGTAACCTAGTGTTGTAACCAGGGTGTAGTAACCTAGTGTTGTAACCAGGGTGTAGTAACCAGGGTGTTGTAACCTAGTGTTGTAACCAGGGTGTAGTAACCTAGTGTTGTAACCAGGGTGTAGTAACCTAGTGTTGTAACCAGGGTGTAGTAACCTAGTGTTGTAACCAGGGTGTAGTAACCTAGTGTTGTAACCAGGGTGTAGTAACCAGGGTGTAGTAACCAGGGTGTTGTAACCTAGTGATGTAACCAGGGTGTAGTAACCTAGTGTTGTAACCAGGGTGTAGTAACCTAGCGTTGTAACCAGGGTGCTGTAACCACGGTGTAGTAACCTTGTGTTGTAACCAGGGTGTTGTAACCTAGTGTTGTAACCTAGTGCTGTAACCAGGGTGTAGTAACCTAGTGTTGTAACCAGGGTGTAGTAACCTAGTGTTGTAACCAGGGTGTAGTAACCTAGTGTTGTAACCAGGGTGTAGTAACCTAGTGTTGTAACCAGGGTGTAGTAACCAGGGTGTAGTAACCAGGGTGTTGTAACCTAGTGATGTAACCAGGGTGTAGTAACCTAGTGTTGTAACCAGGGTGTAGTAACCTAGCGTTGTAACCAGGGTGTTGTAACCAGGGTGTAGTAACCTAGTGCTGTAACCAGGGTGTAGTAACCTAGTGTTGTAACCAGGGTGTTGTAACCTAGTGTTGTAACCTAGTGCTGTAACCAGGGTGTAGTAACCTAGTGTTGTAACCAGGGTGTAGTAACCAGGGTGTAGTAACCTAGTGTTGTAACCTAGTGTTGTAACCAGGGTGTAGTAACCTAGTGTTGTAACCAGGGTGTTGTAACCTAGTGTTGTAACCTAGTGCTGTAACCAGGGTGTAGTAACCAGGGTGTAGTAACCTAGTGTAGTAACCTAGTGCTGTAACCAGCGTGTAGTAACCTAGTGTTGTAACCAGGGTGTAGTAACCTAGTGCTGTAACCAGGGTGTAGTAACCAGGGTGTAGTAACCTAGTGCTGTAACCAGGGTGTAGTAACCTAGTGTTGTAACCAGGGTGTAGTAACCTAGTGTTGTAACCAGGGTGTAGTAACCTAGTGTTGTAACCAGGGTGTAGTAACCAGGGTGTTGTAACCAGGGTGTAGTAACCTAGTGTTGTAACCAGGGTGTAGTAACCTAGTGTTGTAACCAGGGTGTAGTAACCTAGTGTTGTAACCAGGGTGTTGTAACCAGGGTGTAGTAACCTAGTGCTGTAACCAGGGTGTAGTAACCTAGTGTTGTAACCAGGGTGTAGTAACCAGGGTGTTGTAACCAGGGTGTAGTAACCTAGTGTTGTAACCAGGGTGTTGTAACCAGGGTGTAGTAACCTAGTGCTGTAACCAGGGTGTTGTAACCTAGTGTTGTAACCTAGTGTAGTAACCTAGTGTTGTAACCTAGTGTAGTAACCTAGTGTTGTAACCTAGTGTTGTAACCTAGTGCTGTAACCAGGGTGTAGTAACCTAGTGTTGTAACCAGGGTGTAGTAACCTAGTGTTGTAACCTAGTGTTGTAACCTAGTGATGTAACCAGGGTGTAGTAACCTAGTGCTGTAACCTAGTGCTGTAACCAGGGTGTAGTAACCTAGTGTTGTAACCAGGGTGTAGTAACCTAGTGATGTAACCAGGGTGTAGTAACCTAGTGTAGTAACCTAGTGTAGTAACCTAGTGCTGTAACCAGGGTGTAGTAACCTAGTGTTGTAACCAGGGTGTAGTAACCAGGGTGTTGTAACCAGGGTGTAGTAACCTAGTGTTGTAACCAGGGTGTTGTAACCAGGGTGTAGTAACCTAGTGCTGTAACCAGGGTGTTGTAACCTAGTGTTGTAACCTAGTGTAGTAACCTAGTGTTGTAACCTAGTGTAGTAACCTAGTGTTGTAACCTAGTGTTGTAACCTAGTGCTGTAACCAGGGTGTAGTAACCTAGTGTTGTAACCAGGGTGTAGTAACCTAGTGTTGTAACCTAGTGTTGTAACCTAGTGATGTAACCAGGGTGTAGTAACCTAGTGCTGTAACCTAGTGCTGTAACCAGGGTGTAGTAACCTAGTGTTGTAACCAGGGTGTAGTAACCTATTGATGTAACCAGGGTGTAGTAACCTAGTGTTGTAACCTAGTGTTGTAACCTAGTGATGTAACCAGGGTGTAGTAACCTAGTTATGTAACCTAGTTATGTAACCTAGTGTTGTAACCTAGTGTTGTAACCAGGGTGTAGTAACCTAGTGCTGTAACCAGGGTGTAGTAACCTAGTGTTGTAACCTAGTGTTGTAACCTAGTGTAGTAACCTAGTGTAGTAACCAGGGTGTAGTAACCTAGTGTTGTAACCAGGGTGTAGTAACCTAGCGTAGTAACCAGGGTGTAGTAACCTAGTGCTGTAACCAGGGTGTAGTAACCTAGTGTTGTAACCTAGTGTTGTAACCTAGTGATGTAACCAGGGTGTAGTAACCTAGTGCTGTAACCTAGTGTTGTAACCTAGTGCTGTAACCAGGGTGTAGTAACCTAGTGCTGTAACCAGGGTGTAGTAACCTAGTGCTGTAACCAGGGTGTAGTAACCTAGTGTTGTAACCAGGGTGTAGTAACCTAGTGTTGTAACCAGGGTGTAGTAACCTAGGGCTGTAACCAGGGTGTAATAACCTAGTGATGTAACCAGGGTGTAGTAACCTAGTGTTGTAACCAGGGTGTAGTAACCTAGTGCTGTAACCAGGGTGTAGTAACCTAGTGATGTAACCAGGGTGTAGTAACCTAGTGTTGTAACCAGGGTGTAGTAACCTAGTGTAGTAACCTAGTGTTGTAACCAGGGTGTAGTAACCTAGTGTTGTAACCAGGGTGTAGTAACCTAGTGATGTAACCAGGGTGTAGTAACCTAGTTATGTAACCTAGTTATGTAACCTGGTGTTGTAACCTAGTGTTGTAACCAGGGTGTAGTAACCTAGTGCTGTAACCAGGGTGTAGTAACCAGGGTGTAGTAACCTAGTGTTGTAACCTAGTGTTGTAACCAGGGTGTAGTAACCTAGTGTTGTAACCAGGGTGTAGTAACCTAGTGATGTAACCAGGGTGTTGTAACCAGGGTGTAGTAACCTAGTGATGTAACCTAGTGTTGTAACCAGGGTGTTGTAACCTAGTGTTGTAACCAGGGTGTAGTAACCTAGTGCTGTAACCAGGGTGTAGTAACCTAGTGTTGTAACCAGGGTGTAGTAACCTAGTGTTGTAACCAGGGTGTAGTAACCTAGTGATGTAACCAGGGTGTGGTAACCTAGTGATGTAACCAGGGTGTAGTAACCTAGTGTTGTAACTAGGGTGTTGTAACCTAGTGCTGTAACCAGGGTGTAGTAACCTAGTGCTGTAACCAGGGTGTAGTAACCTAGTGTTGTAACCAGGGTGTAGTAACCTAGTGTTGTAACCAGGGTGTAGTAACCTAGTTATGTAACCTAGTGTTGTAACCTAGTGTTGTAACCTAGTGTTGTAACCAGGGTGTAGTAACCTAGTGTTGTAACCAGGGTGTAGTAACCTAGTGATGTAACCAGGGTGTTGTAACCTAGTGATGTAACCAGGGTGTAGTAACCTAGTGATGTAACCAGGGTGTAGTAACCTAGTGATGTAACCAGGGTGTAGTAACCTAGTGTTGTAACCAGGGTGTAGTAACCTAGTGTTTTAACCTAGTGTTGTAACCAGGGTGTAGTAACCTAGTGTTGTAACATAGTGCTGTAACCAGGGTGTAGTAACCTAGTGCTGTAACCAGGGTGTAGTAACCTAGTGTTGTAACCAGGGTGTAGTAACCTAGTGTTGTAACCTAGTGCTGTAACCAGGGTGTAGTAACCTAGTGTTGTAACCAGGGTGTAGTAACCTAGTGTTGTAACCTAGTGTAGTAACCAGGGTGTAGTAACCTAGTGTTGTAACCTAGTGCTGTAACCAGGGTGTAGTAACCTAGTGCTGTAACCAGGGTGTAGTAACCTAGTGTTGTAACCAGGGTGTAGTAACCAGGGTGTAGTAACCAGGGTGTAGTAACCTAGTGCTGTAACCAGGGTGTAGTAACCTAGTGTTGTAACCAGGGTGTAGTAACCTAGTGTTGTAACCAGGGTGTAGTAACCTAGTGTAGTAACCTAGTGTTGTAACCAGGGTGTAGTAACCAGGGTGTTGTAACCAGGGTGTAGTAACCAGGGTGTAGTAACCAGGGTGTAGTAACCTAGTGTTGTAACCAGGGTGTAGTAACCTAGTGTTGTAACCAGGGTGTAGTAACCTAGTGTTGTAACCAGGGTGTAGTAACCTAGTGCTGTAACCAGGGTGTAGTA
Organism: Salvelinus fontinalis; assembly: GCF_029448725.1. Lineage (NCBI taxonomy): Eukaryota > Metazoa > Chordata > Actinopteri > Salmoniformes > Salmonidae > Salvelinus > Salvelinus fontinalis. The sequence continues at coordinate 4,749,696 of NC_074695.1, read as the reverse complement.
ACCAGGGTGTTGTAACCAGGGTGTTGTAACCAGGGTGTAGTAACCAGGGTGTAGTAACCAGGGTGTAGTAACCTAGTGTTGTAACCAGGATGTAGTAACCTAGTGTTGTAACCTAGTGTTGTAACCTAGTGTTGTAACCAGGGTGTAGTAACCTAGTGTAGTAACCAGGGTGTTGTAACCAGGGTGTAGTAACCAGGGTGTAGTAACCAGGGTGTAGTAACCTAGTGTTGTAACCAGGGTGTAGTAACCAGGGTGTAGTAACCAGGGTGTAGTAACCAGGGTGTAGTAACCTAGTGTAGTAACCAGGGTGTAGTAACCAGGGTGTAGTAACCTAGTGTAGTAACTAGGGTGTAGTAACCAGGGTGTAGTAACCAGGGTGTAGTAACCAGGGTGTAGTAACCTAGTGTTGTAACCAGGGTGTAGTAACCAGGGTGTAGTAACCAGGGTGTAGTAACCAGGGTGTAGTAACCAGGGTGTAGTAACCTAGTGTTGTAACCAGGGTGTAGTAACCAGGGTGTAGTAACCAGGGTGTAGTAACCAGGGTGTAGTAACCTAGTGTAGTAACCAGGGTGTAGTAACCAGGGTGTAGTAACCAGGGTGTAGTAACCTAGTGTAGTAACCAGGGTGTAGTAACCAGGGTGTAGTAACCAGGGTGTAGTAACCAGGGTGTAGTAACCAGGGTGTAGTAACCTAGTGTTGTAACCTAGTGCTGTAACCAGGGTGTAGTAACCTAGTGTTGTAACCAGGGTGTAGTAACCAGGGTGTAGTAACCAGGGTGTAGTAACCTAGTGCTGTAACCAGGGTGTAGTAACCAGGGTGTAGTAACCAGGGTGTAGTAACCAGGGTGTAGTAACCAGGGTGTAGTAACCTAGTGCTGTAACCAGGGTGTAGTAACCAGGGTGTAGTAACCAGGGTGTAGTAACCAGGGTGTAGTAACCAGGGTGTAGTAACCAGGGTGTAGTAACCTAGTGTTGTAACCAGGGTGTAGTAACCAGGGTGTAGTAACCAGGGTGTAGTAACCAGGGTGTAGTAACCTAGTGTTGTAACCTAGTGTTGTAACCAGGGTGTAGTAACCAGGGTGTAGTAACCAGGGTGTAGTAACCAGGGTGTAGTAACCAGGGTGTAGTAACCAGGGTGTAGTAACCTAGTGTTGTAACCAGGGTGTAGTAACCAGGGTGTAGTAACCAGGGTGTAGTAACCTAGTGTTGTAACCAGGGTGTAGTAACCTAGTGTTGTAACCAGGGTGTAGTAACCAGGGTGTAGTAACCAGGGTGTAGTAACCTAGTGTTGTAACCAGGGTGTAGTAACCAGGGTGTAGTAACCAGGGTGTAGTAACCAGGGTGTAGTAACCAGGGTGTAGTAACCAGGGTGTAGTAACCTAGTGCTGTAACCAGGGTGTTGTAACCTAGTGTTGTAACCAGGGTGTAGTAACCTAGTGATGTAAACAGTAGATGCAAGTTAACAAGTGTATATCCACCTTTTGCAGAAAAATGCATGGGAAGTATAGGGAGCGTTCTTTTTCACGGCGATTAGAGTTTCCCCACCATTTTATATGTTTCACCTCTACTATCACTGGCTGTGCTCCTCATGCAGACACACAGACACACGGACACACAGACACACAGACACACAGACACACAGACACACAGACACACAGACACACAGACACACAGACACACAGACACACGGACTGGGTTCTGTACCGCAACAGCAGAGGTAATGTCAGTGACGCACAGTTCCTGTCCAACATTCATCTCGTCTCTAACGTCCACCTCCGCCATCTCCCCCCTCCTCCTCCATCCCCCTATCTATCCCTCCACCCCCCCCTCTCCTCCTCCATCCCCTATCTCTCCCTCCCTCCATCCCCACTCTACCCCCCCCTCTCCTCCTCCATCCCCACTCTACCCCCCCCTCTCCTCCTCCATCCCCACTCTACCCCCCCTCTCCTCCTCCATCCCCCTATCTCTCCCTCCATCCCCACTCTACCCCCCCCTCTCCTCCTCCATCCCCACTCCACCCCCCCCTCTCCTCCTCCATCCCCACTCCACCCCCCCCACTCCACCCCCCCCTCTCCTCCTCCATCCCCCTCTCCCTCCCTCCCTCCATCCCCACTCCACCCCCCCTCTCCTCCTCCATCCCCCCGCCATCCCTCCCTCCATCCCCACTCCACCCCCCCCTCTCCTCCTCCATCCCCCCCGCCATCCCTCCCCCCTCCTTATCTCTCCTCCACAGATAGATATTACCCAGGGCGGCAGGGTAGCCTAGTGGTTAGAGTGTAGGGGCGGCAGGGTAGCCTAGTGGTTAGAGCGCTGGACTAGTAACCGAAAGGTTGCAAGATCGAATCCCTCGAGCTGACAAAGTACAAATCTGTTCTTCTGCCTCTGAACAAGACAGTTAACCCACTGTTCCTAGACCATCATTGAAAATAACAATTTGTTCTTAACTGACTTTTCTAGTTAAATAAAGGTTAAAAAAATATACTATAGGCAACAGACAGATACTATAGACTACAACAGACATCTACTATAGACAACAGATACTACAGGCAACAGGTAGATGGTGTATGTATGTTACCAAGGTGAGCTCTGTATTCCTGTATAAGTCAAATGAGGCAGAAATACCCAGCTTCAACATGCTGACTCATCATTACTCACATACAGGGAAAATCAAGGATCAAAATTGTACAGAAACAATATAGCCCATTTGTAGGTACATTTCTGTTATTTTTGTGTGTGTGTTCATGAGATGCTGTGTTCACGAGATGCTGTGTTCATGAGATGCTGGTACGTGTCTCTGCCTGTTTTGCATCTATCTTTACCTTAGCGTCCAGCGGCAGCGCCGGAAGAAGGAGGAGGGCCAGGGAGAGAGACAGCAGGAGGAGCACAGAGCTGGAGTTAGCAGTCAGAAGGCCCGACATCCTTCAGGAGAGATGAGGCTGCCCCAACGAAGAGAAGACAAACAATGACTATCATCCAGAGGAGCCAGAGAGGGAGAGATGAAAACAGGAAGGAGGGAGGAAAGGAGGGAGGAGCTAAGCATCCAGAGAGAAGGGAGGGGGACATGGGAGAAGACAGGAGGGAGGGAAGGAGGGAGGAGCTAAGCATCCAGAGAGAAGGGAGGGGGACATGGGAGAAGACAGGAGGGAGGGAAGGAGGGAGGAGCTAAGCATCCAGAGAGAAGGGAGGGGGACATGGGAGAAGACAGGAGGGAGGGAAGGAGGGATATAAGAGAGGGAAGGGAGGAGAGAAGAAGAGAGAGGGGAGATGAGTGCCCTGGTAAAGACGTTGTGAGGAAACGAATGTCAAAATGTCCGAAGATGCACTGACCTTGAATATCAGACTGTTATTATAATGTACGAATGACATTTTGTGTCAAATCGCCGATTGGCAACCCATCCCTTGTGGGATTAATTGACACATAAACAAACATTACAATAATTCACTATGGTAATTGGTAATTATATAATCATTCTTCCTCCAGGGTTCTCTGCATTGCGCATAAAGAGTGTAAATAATCAATGCATAACGGCAAATAAGGTTATCCCAACAAAATGTTTATCTCTAGAGCAGTAAAATAATACACAAACATACAGTTGAAGCCGTAAGTTTACATACACCTTAGCCAAATACATTGGAACTCAGTTTTTCACAATTCCTGACATTTAATCAGAGTAAAAAATTCCCTGTCTAAGGTCAGTTAGGATCATCACTTTAATTTAAGAATGTGAAATGTCAGAATAATAGTAGAGAGAATTATTTAATTCAGCTTTAATTTCTTTCATCACATTCCCAGTGGGTCAGAAGTTTACATACACTCAATTAGTATTTGGTAGCATTGCCTTTAAATTGTGTAACTTGGGTCAAACGTTTCGGGTAGCCTTCCACAAGCTTTCCACAATAAGTTGGGTGAATTTTGGCCCATTCCTCCTGACAGAGCTGGTGTAACAGTCAGGTTTGTAGGCCTCCTTGCTCTCACACGCTTTTTCAGTTCTGCCCACACATTTTCTATTGTACTGAAGTCAGGGCTTTGGGATGGCCACTCCAATACCTTGACTTTGTTGTCCTTAAGCCATTTTGCCTCAACTTTGGAAGTATGCTTGGGGTCATTGTCCATTTGGAAGACCCATTTTCGACCAAGCTTTAACTTCCTGACTGATGTCTTGAGATGTTGCTTCAATATATCCACATAATTTTCTTGCCTCATGATGCCATCTATTTTGTGAAGTGCACCAGTCCCTCCTGCAGCAAAGCACCCCCACAACATGATGCTGCTACCCCCGTGCTTCACGGTTGGGATGGGGTTCTTCGGCTTGCAAGCCTGCTCCTTTAGTGTCCTAAAAATCGCTGAAGCTGGAGACTTACATTTCCCTCACTAACTTTAAACATCAGCTATCTGAGCAGCTAACCGATCGCTGCAGCTGTACATAGCCCATCTGTAAATAGCCCACCCAATCTACCTACCTCATCCCCATATTGTTGTCATTTACTTTGCTGCTCTTTTGCACACCAGTATCACTACTTACACACCATTATCTGCTCATCTATCACTCCAGTGTTAATTGTAATTACTTTGCTACTATGGCCTATTTTTTTGCCATACCACCTCATGCCATTTGCACACACTGTATATAGACTTACTTTCCCCCCCTATTGTGTTATTGACTGTACACTTGTTTATTCCATGTGTAACTCTGTATTGTTGTTTCTGTCGCACTGCTTTGATTTATCTTGGCCAGGTCGCAGTTGTAAATGAGAACTTGTTCTCAACTAGCCTACCTGGTTAAATAAAGGTTAAATAAAATAAATTAAAACTGTATATATACACTGCTCAAAAAAATAAAGGGAACACTTAAACAACACAATGTAACTCCAAGTCAATCACACTTCTGTGAAATCAAACTGTCCACTTAGGAAGCAACACTGATTGACAATAAATTTCACAAGCTGTTGTGCAAATGGAATAGACAAAAGGTGGAAATTATAGGCAATTAGCAAGACACCCCCGAAAACAGGAGTGATTCTGCAGGTGGTGACCACAGACCACTTCTCAGTTCCTATGCTTCCTGGCTGATGTTTTGGTCACTTTTGAATACTAGCGGTGCTTTCACTCTAGTGGTAGCATGAGACGGAGTCTACAACCCACACAAGTGGCTCAGGTAGTGCAGTTCATCCAGGATGGCACATCAATGCGAACTGTGGCAAAAAGGTTTGCTGTGTCTGTCAGCGTAGTGTCCAGAGCATGGAGGCGCTACCAGGAGACAGGCCAGTACATCAGGAGACGTGGAGGAGGCCGTAGGAGGGCAACAACCCAGCAGCAGGACCGCTACCTCCGCCTTTGTGCAAGGAGGTGCACTGCCAGAGCCCTGCAAAATGACCTCCAGCAGGCCAATAATGTGCATTTAGAAAGAAAGGGTCCAGATTGTCTAGCCCGGCTGATTTGTAGGGGTCCAGATTTTGCAACTTTCAGAACATCAGCTGACTGGATTTGGGAGAAGGAGAAATGGGGAAGGATTGGGCAAGTTGCTGTGGGGGGTGCAGTGCTGTTGACCGGGGTAGGAGTAGCCAGGTGGAAAGCATGGCCAGCCCCGAGAGTCAAAATGTTTATTTTACACAACGTTTTCACCAAACAGTAAACATCTTACAAGATGAGCTTCAATTTGGTCTGTGTTTGACCTATAGCTACATGGGGGGTATGACATTAATCCTTAGGTTGGTAGAAACAAATATAACATATTGACAATGTTATCTGATGATGTACCGTCCGGTTCCAGGATACCCCGGCCAGGTCGATTAGAAAGGCCTGCTCGCTGAAGTGTTTCAGGGAGCGTTTGACGGTGATGAGTGGAGGTCGTTTGACCGCTGACCCATTACGGATGCAGGCAATGAGGCAGTGATCGCTGAGATCTTGGTTGAAAAGTATCTGGAGCATCAGTATTTGTGGGTTCGATTACAGGTTCAAAATGGCAAGAAGGATTAAGGATTAGAACCTTTTTTCAATTTTCGTCCAAAATGACACACCCAAATCTAACTGCCTGTAGCTCAGGACCTGAAGCAAGGATATGTGTCTTCTTGGTACCATTTGAAAGGAAACACGTTAGCCCGTGGAATGGTCCCGAAGAAGTTAATAATACTCTCTGTCCCCTCTAACAATACTCCCCGTCCCATCTAGCAATACTCTCTGTCCCCTCTAACAATACTCCCCGTCCCATCTAGCAATACTCTCTGTCCCCTCTAACAATACTCTCTGTCTCCTCTAACAATACTCTGTCCCCTCTAACAATACTCCCCGTCCCATCTAGCAATACTCTCTGTCCCCTCTAACAATACTCCCCGTCCCATCTAGCAATACTCTCTGTCCCCTCTAACAATACTCTCTGTCTCCTCTAACAATACTCTGTCCCCTCTAACAATACTCTCTGTCTCTTCTAACAATACTCCCCGGCCCATCTGACAATACTCTCTGTCCCCTCTAGCAATACTCTCTGTCTCCTCTAACAATACTCCCCGTCCCATCTAACAATACTCTCTGTCCCCTCTAACAATACTCTCTGTATCCTCTAACAATACTCCCCGTCTCATCAACAATACTCTCTGTCTCCTCTAGCAATACGCCCCGTCCCCTCTAACAATACTCTCTGTCTCCTCTAACAATACACCCCATCCCCTCTAACAATACTCTCTGTCCCCTCTAACAATACTCTCTGTCTCCTCTAACAATACTCCCCGTCCCCTCTAACAATACGCCCCGTCCCTTCTAACAATACTTTGTCCCCCTCTAACAATACTCTCCGTCTCCTCTAACAATACTCCCCGTCCCCTCTAACAATACTCCCCGCCCCCCTCTAACAATACTCCCCGCCCCCTATAACAATACTCTGTGTCTCCTCTAACAATACTCCCCCATCTCCTCTAACAATACTCCCCCATCTCCTCTAACAATACTCCCCCATCCCCTCTAATGATGCTCCCCCATCCCCTCTAACGATACTCCCCCATCTCCTCTAACAGTACTCCCCCATATCCTCTAACAATACTCCCTGTCCCCTCTAACAATACTCTCTGTCTCCTCTAACAATACTCCCCGACCCATCTGACAATACTCTCTGTCCCCTCTAACAATACTCTCTGTCTCCTCTAACAATACTCCCCGTCTCATCTAACAATACTCTCTGTCCCCTCTAACAATACTCTCTGTCTCCTCTAACAATACTCCCTGTCTCATCTAACAATACTCTCTGTCTCCTCTAACAATACTCTCTGTCTCCTCTAACAATACACCCCGTCCCCTCTAACAATACTCTCTGTCCCCTCTAACAATACTCTCTGTCCCCTCTAACAATACTCTCTGTCTCCTCTAACAATACGCCCCGTCCCCTCTAACAATACTTTGTCCCCCTCTAACAATACTCTCCGTCTCCTCTAACAATACTCCCCGTCCCCTCTAACAATACTCCCCGCCCCCATCTAACAATACTCCCCGTCCCCTATAACAATACTCTGTGTCTCCTCTAACAATACTCCCCCATCTCCTCTAACAATACTCCCCCATCTCCTCTAACAATACTCCCCCATCTCCTCTAACAGTACTCCCCCATATCCTCTAACAATACTGCCCGTCTCATCTAACAATACTCCCCCATCCCCTCTAACAATACTCTCCCATCCCCTCTAACAATACTCTCCCATCCCCTCTAACAATACTCCCCATCTCCTCTAATAGTACATCTCCTCAGCCGATACTCCCCCATCTCCTCGAACAATACTCCCCCATCCCCTCGAACAATACTCCGTCGTCTCGTCTAACAATACTCCCACATCGTCTCTGGCAATACTCCCCCCATATCCTCTGGCAATACTCCACCATCTCCTCTAACAATACTACCCGTCTCCTCTAACAATACTCCCCCATCTCCTCTAACAATACTCTCTGTCTCCTCTAACAATACTCCCCGTCCCCTCTAACAATACTTTGTCCCCTCTATTAATACTCTCCGTCTCCTCTAGCAATACACCCCGCCCCCGTAACAATACTCCCCGCCCCTCTAACAATACGCTCCGTCTCCTCTAACAATACTCTATGTCTCCTCTAACAATACTCCCCCATCTCCTCTAACAATACTCCCCCATCTCCTCTAACGATACTCCCCCATCTCATCTAACGATACTCCCCCATCTCCTCTAACAATACTCTGTCTCCTCTAACAATACTCCCCCATCCCCTCTAACGATGCTCCCCCATCCCCTCTAACGATACTCCCCCATCTCCTTTAACAGCACTCCCCCATATCCTCTAACAATACTGCCCGTCTCATCTAACAATACTCCCCCATCCCCTCTAACAATACTCTCCCATCCCCTCTAACAATACTCCCCATCTCCTCTAATAGTACATCTCCTCAAACAATACTCCCCCATCTCCTCGAACAATACTCCCCCATCTCCTCTAACGATACTCGCCCATCCCCTCTAACAATACTCCCCCATCTCATCGAACAATACTCCGTCGTCTCGTCTAACAATACTCCCACGTCGCCTCTGGCAATACTCCCCCCATATCCTCTAGCAATACTCCACCATTTCCTCTAACAATACTACCCGTCTCCTCTAACAATACTCCCCCATCTCCTCTGGTAGTACTACATCTCCTCAAACAATACTCCGCCATCTCCTCTAGCAATACTCCCCCATAATACACCATATCTCCTCTAATAATACTCTCCCTCTCCTCTAATAATACTCTCCGTCTCCTCTAATACTCCCCACCTCTAATAATACTCTCCACCTCCTCTAATAATACCTGCCAATACTCTAATACTCTTCACCTCTCCTCTAATACTCTCTGCCTCCTCTAACAATAATATCCTTCTCTAATAATACTATTCGCCTCCTCTAACACTCCCCACTTCCTATATTAATACTCCCCGCCTCCCCTGGTAGTACTCTCCACCTCCTCTAACAATGCTATCCACCTCCTCTATCAATACTCTCCACCTCCTCTAATAATAATCTCCACCTCCTCTAATAATACTCTCCTTCTCATCTGATGCTCTCCGCCTCCTCTAATACTCTACACCTCCTCTAATAATGCCCCCCGTCTCCTCTAATAATACTCTCCTCCTCCTCGAATAATACTCTCCTTCTCCAATACTATCCACCTCCTCTAACAATACTCTCCTTATCCAATACGCTCCACCTCCTCTAATAATACTATCCACATCCTCTAATAATACTCCCCATCTCCTCTAACAGTACTCCCCCATATCCTCTAACAATACTGCCCGTCTCATCTAACAATACTCCCCCATCTCCTCTAACGATACTCCCCCATCTCATCTAACGATACTCCCCCATCTCCTCTAACAATACTCTGTCTCCTCTAACAATACTCCCCCATCCCCTCTAACGATGCTCCCCCATCCCCTCTAACGATACTCAACCATCTCCTCTAACAGTACTCCCCCATATCCTCTAACAATACTGCCCGTCTCATCTAACAATACTCCCCCATCCCCTCTAACAATACTCTCCCATCCCCTCTAACAATACTCCCCATCTCCTCTAATAGTACATCTCCTCGAACAATACTCGCCCATCCCCTCTAACAATACTCCCCCATCTCCTCTAACGATACTCGCCCATCCCCTCTAACAATACTCCCCCATCTCATCGAACAATACTCCGTCGTCTCGTCTAACAATACTCCCACATCGCCTCTGGCAATACTCCCCTCCCCCATATCCTCTAGCAATACTCCACCGTCTCCTCTAACAATACTACCCGTCTCCTCTAACAATACTCCCCCATCTCCTCTGATAGTACTACATCTCCTCAAACAATACTCCGCCATCTCCTCTAACAATACTCCCCCATCTCATCTAGCAATACTCACCCATAATACACCATATCTCCTCTAATAATACTCTCTGTCTCCTCTAATACTCCCCACCTCTAAAAATACTCTCCACCTCCTCTAATAATACCTGCCAATACTCTAATACTCTTCACCTCCTCTGATAATACTCTTCACCTCTCCTCTAATACTCTCTGCCTCCTCTAACAATAATATCCTTCTCTAATAATACTATTCGCCTCCTCTAACACTCCCCACTTCCTATATTAATACTCCCCGCCTCCCCTGGTAGTACTCTCCACCTCCTCTAACAATGCTATCCACCTCCTCTATCAATACTCTCCACCTCCTCTAATAATAATCTCCACCTCCTCTAATAATACTCTCCACCTCCTCTAACAATGCTATCCACCTTCTCTATCAATACTCTCCACCTCCTCTAATAATAATCTCCACCTCCTCTAATAATACTCTCCACCTCCTCTAATAATACTATCCACCTCCTCTAGTAATACTATTCACCTCCTCTAGTAATACTATTCACCTCCTCTAATAATACTCTCCGCCTCCTCTAATAATACTCTCCGCCTCCTCTAATAATACTATCCGCCTCCTCTAATAATACTATTCGCCTCCTCTAATAATACTATTCACCTCCTCTAATAATACTATCCACCTCCTCTAATAATACTATTCACCTCCTCTAATAATACTATTCACCTCCTCTAATAATACTATTCACCTCCTCTAATAATACTATTCACCTCCTCTAATAATACTATTCACCTCCTCTAAAAATACTCTCTTCTATCTACTGTTCTTGTTTTCCTTCCATTTGCTTAACTTCTCCTCGTGGAATTAGATAGAAAGATGAGATACTAGCTGTGTCCGTATGGTGTCTCTGACAGCATGGGCAGCACCATTCAGGCCATCTCCATTTTAAAGTAGGCAATTACAATTTCTTCTTGTGTGTTTGAAAAAAAAAGATTAAACCGTGTCTCATTTTTCTGAATTGTAATGTATTGTTCCTAAACTGTACACTTGACATGTTTAAATCTATTATCCCGTATAAATAGATACATGAATTGAATGAAATGGCCACTGACAGGCTCACTAAACACACGGGGTAATACGGTCATTACGGAACGTCACATTTCTGACAGAAAATCAAGCACAAAAACCACTCGGGGAAAGATCATTCTAAATATTATTACAATTTCAAACCATAACGGCACATTAAAAAAACATTTAAAGAGGCAGACAAAACATATTTTATTATAAGAGCTACAATGATTCAGTTTCCATAACAAAAGCAAAGTATTACATTATAAAATGTATTGGTGGCATTAGATGCATGTGCTTTAGAGATAGAGAAAGTAAAGAACATGGAAAAATAAAAACTATAATAACACAATTGAACAGTCGTAAGATATGAATGCTCAGAAACTTCATATTGCATTATAACATATTGCTTAGAGGTTTGAGGGTGATACGTACAACCAATAAATATAAATACAACAAGGCGACAGTAAACATGTCGTCCCCCACAAATGATGCAGCGCGGGCAATCCACTTGTTCAAACTTTGGAATTTCAGTTGATTACTATAGCGCCTATCAGTGTAGTTTTTTGGGCCTATCAGTGTAGTTTTTTGGGGCCTATCAGTGTGGTTTCTTGGCGCCTATCAGTGTGGTTTTTGGGGCCTATCAGTGTGGTTTTTGGGGCCTATCAGTGTGGTTTTTGGGGGCCTATCAGTGTGGTTTTTGGGGGCCTATCGGTGTAGTTTTTTGGGGCCTATCAGTGTAGTTTTTGGGGGCCTATCAGTGTGGTTTTTGGGGGCCTATCAGTGTGGTTCTTGGGGGCCTATCAGTGTAGTTTTTGGGGGCCTATCTGTGGTTTTTTGGGGCCTATCAGTGTAGTTTTTGGGGCCTATCAGTGTAGTTTTTGGGGGCCTATCAGTGTAGTTTTTGGGGGCCTATCAGTGTGGTTTTGGGGGGCCTATCAGTGTAGTTTTTGGGGCCTATCAGTGTAGTTTTTGGGGGCCTATCAGTGTAGTTTTTGGGGGCCTATCAGTGTAGTTTTTGGGGGCCTATCAGTGTAGTTTTTGGGGGCCTATCAGTGTAGTTTTTGGGGGCCTATCAGTGTAGTTTTGGGGGGCCTATCAGTGTAGTTTTTGGGGGCCTGTCAATGTAGTTTTTTGAGGGCATATCAGTGTAGTTTTTGGGGCCTATCAGTGTAGTTTCTTGGGGCCTATCAGTGTAGTCTTTTGGGGCCTATCAGTGTAGTTTCTTGGGGGCCTGTCAGTGTAGTTTTTTGGGGCCTATCAGTGTAGTTTTTTGGGGCCTATCAGTGTAGTTTCTTGGGGCCTATCAGTGTAGTTTCTTGGGGCCTATCAGTGTAGTTTCTTGGGGCCTATCAGTGTAGTTTTTTGGGGCCTATCAGTGTAGTTTCTTGGGGCCTATCAGTGTAGTTTCTTGGGGCCTATCAGTGTAGTTTCTTGGGTCCTATCAGTGTAGTTTCTTGGCGCCTATCAGTGTAGTTTTTGGGGGGCCTGTCAGTGTAGTTTTTTGGGGCCTATCAGTGTAGTTTCTTGGGGCCTATCAGTGTAGTTTCTTGGGGCCTATCAGTGTAGTTTTTTGGGGCCTATCAGTGTAGTTTTTGGGGGCCTATCAGTGTAGTTTCTTGGGGCCTATCAGTGTAGTTTCTTAGGGCCTATCAGTGTAGTTTCTTGGGGCCTATCAGTGTAGTTTCTTGGGGCCTATCAGTGTAGTTTCTTGGGGCCTATCAGTGTAGTTTCTTGGGGCCTATCAGTGTAGTTTCTTGGGGCCTATCAGTGTAGTTTTTTGGGGCCTATCAGTGTAGTTTTTTGGGGCCTATCAGTGTAGTTTCTTGGGGGCCTATCAGTGTAGTTTTTTGGGGCCTATCAGTGTAGTTTCTTAGGGCCTATCAGTGTAGTTTCTTGGGGCCTATCAGTGTAGTTTCTTGGGGCCTATCAGTGTAGTTTCTTGGGGCCTGTCAGTGTAGTCTTTTGGGGCCTATCAGTGTAGTTTCTTGCGGCCTATCAGTGTAGTTTTTTGGGGCCTATCAGTGTCGTTATTTAAACGCTGGATCTCTATGGCAAGACGCATCACTCATCACGCATCATATCTCAGCCAATCAGAGGTGGCTGAGATATTACGCGTGACAAATGTACGAACGGACAGAGACAGATCCAGCCCACCTCTGATTTCATCGTAGGGGACAATAATGTGCTAGCCCTCCACCGAGAAAATATAAGAAAGAAATAAGGCAAAGAAAAAGGACAGAGCCCTCCACACAACCTCTCCAATCAGAGCCCTCCACACAACCTCTCCAATCAGAGCCCTCCACACAACCTCTCCAATCAGAGCACTCCACACAACCTCTCCAATCAGTGTCCTCCACATAACCTCTCCAATCAGAGCCCTCCACACAACCTCTCCAATCAGAGCCCTCCACACAACCTCTCCAATCAGAGCACTCCACACAACCTCTCCAATCAGAGCCCTCCACATAACCTCTCCAATCAGTCTTGCAAGAAAGACAGCTTGGTGAGTAAGTTCTGTCTCGTATGACTGTTGGGTGTATTACTAACCACGATCAAAAAACGCCACAGAAAACATGTAGCCCCCCCACGAACGATACAGGGCCCCACCTTGGGCCAATCAGTCTTATTTTATAAATGCCGGGTCTCTATGGCAAGACGCATCATTCCCCCAAGTTTCGTCAAAATCGGGACAGTGGTGCCTGAGATATAGCGTGGGTTAGCTAGACTCATTTCCCTTGGTACGTGTGCCACATTTCTGCACTCGGAGTCAAACAGATCAAGAGATATAAACATGTGTCTGTTATAGCGCCACCGTGTGGTCGATACTAAATGTTCTTTTATATGTTGAGTCTTGACAGTGTTTGCAAAATGTGTACCAAATTGAGTTTCAATACGAATATCCTTGACTGATTTACATGCATTTATGTGCCAGACCACGCCCACATTAATGTTTATTGGTCAATAGCGTCCATGTTGTTTTAGGTACTAGTCTGGAAAATACTGTGTTAAGAGACTTTTGTCCATAGATGCTACATACCAAGTTTCATGCAGATCGGTCATTCGGTGCCAGAAGCAATGTCGTTTTAAGTGTGCTTCATAAAATTCAAAATACACCAAAGTGAAGTGACCCAAATCAAACAGCTGAGAGGTATTGTAAGAATCAATACTTTAAAAGGTTGGATTCTGAATTATTTATGAACGTCAAAAGATGAAAATAAGATCCGCGGCAACTGAGGACAGCTAAATGAAGGACAGTGAGGACAGCTAAATGAAGGACAGTGAGGACAGCTAAATGAAGGACAGTGAGGACAGCTAAATGAAGGACAGTGAGGACAGCTAAATGAAGGACAGTGAGGACAGCTAAATGAAGGACAGTGAGGACAGCTAAATGAAGGACAGTGAGGACAGCTAAATGAAGGACAGTGAGGACAGCTAAATGAACCACAGTGAGGACAGCTAAATGAACCACAGTGAGGACAGCTAAATGAAGGACAGTGAGGACAGCTAAATGAACCACAGTGAGGACAGCTAAATGAAGGACAATGAGGACAGCTAAATGAAGGACAGTGAGGACAGCTAAATGAACCACAGTGAGGACAGCTAAATGAACCACAGTGAGGACAGCTAAATGAACCACAGTGAGGACAGCTAAATGAAGGACAGTGAGGACAGCTAAATGAAGGACAGTGAGGACAGCTAAATGAGGACAGTGAGGACAGTTAAATGAACCACAGTGAGGACAGCTAAATGAAGAACAGTGAGGACAGCTAAATGAGGACAGTGAGGACAGCTAAATGAAGGACAGTGAGGACAGCTAAATGAAGGACAGTGAGGACAGCTAAATGAAGGACAGTGAGGACAGCTAAATGAAGGACAGTGAGGACAGCTAAATGAAGGACAGTGAGGACAGCTAAATGAAGGACAGCGAGGACAGCTAAATGAAGGACAGTGAGGACAGCTAAATGAAGGACAGTGAGGACAGCTAAATGAAGGACAGTGAGGACAGCTAAATGAAGGACAGTGAGGACAGCTAAATGAAGGACAGTGAGGACAGCTAAATGAAGGACAGTGAGGACAGCTAAATGAACCACAGTGAGGACAGCTAAATGAACCACAGTGAGGACAGCTAAATGAACCACAGTGAGGACAGCTAAATGAAGGACAGTGAGGACAGCTAAATGAGGACAGTGAGGACAGCTAAATGAAGGACAGTGAGGACAGCTAAAAGAACCACAGTGAGGACAGCTAAATGAAGGACAGTGAGGACAGCTAAATGAAGGACAGTGAGGACACCTAAATGAAGGACACTGAGGACAGCTAAATGAAGGACAGTGAGGACAGCTAAAAGAACCACAGTGAGGACAGCTAAATGAAGGACAGTGAGGACAGCTAAATGAAGGACAGTGAGGACACCTAAATGAAGGACACTGAGGACAGCTAAATGAAGGACAGTGAGGACAGCTAAATGAAGGACAGTGAGGACAGCTAAATGAACCACAGTGAGGACAGCTAAATGAAGGACAGTGAGGACAGCTAAA
>NC_074695.1:4689244-4729244 GCF_029448725.1 Salvelinus fontinalis | reverse complement strand
TATCTTCACACTGCATTATTCTGAGCCTCAGGCTACTACTGGCCCTGTGCTATCTTCACACTGCATTATTCTGAGTCTCAGGCTACTACTGGCCCTGTGCTATCTTCACACAGCATTATTCTTAGCCTCAGGCTACTACTGGCCCTGTGCTATCTTCACACAGCATTATTCTTAGCCTCAGGCTACTACTGGCCCTGTGCTATCTTCACACAGCATTATTCTGAGCCTCAGGCTACTACAGGCCCTGTGCTATCTTCACACAGCATTATTCTGAGCCTCAGGCTACTACTGGCCCTGTGCTATCTTCACACAGCATTATTCTGAGCCTCAGGCTACTACAGGCCCTGTGCTATCTTCACACAGCATTATTCTGAGCCTCAGGCTACCACAGGCCCTGTGCTATCTTCACACAGCATTATTCTTAGCCTCAGGCTACTACAGGCCCTGTGCTATCTTCACACAGCATTATTCTGAGTCTCAGGCTACCACAGGCCCTGTGCTATCTTCACACAGCATTATTCTGAGCCTCAGGCTACTACAGGCCCAGTGCTATCTTCACACAGCATTATTCTGAGTCTCAGGCTACTACAGGCCCAGTGCTATCTTCACACAGCATTATTCTGAGTCTCAGGCTACTACAGGCCCAGTGCTATCTTCACACAGCATTATTCTTAGCCCATTGGCCGTCTATTACCAGAATGCTAAGCCAAATTAGCAAAAACTTGTAGCGAAATTACAGACACTGTTAGACAAAGTTGTGTTGCAAACTTTTCTGCAGGAATAGCAGCATGTGTACATGGAGCAGAGGGGGGAGGAACAGAGGAGGAACAGCAGCATGTGTACATGGAGCAGAGGGGGGAAGAACAGAGGAGGAACAGCAGCATGTGTACATGGAGCAGAGGGGGGAAGAACAGAGGAGGAACAGCAGCATGTGTACATGGAGCAGAGGGGGGGAAGAACAGAGGAGGAACAGCAGCATGTGTACATGGAGCAGAGGGGGGAAGAACATAGGAGGAACAGCAGCATGTGTACATGGAGCAGAGGGGGGAAGAACATAGGAGGAACAGCAGCATGTGTACATGGAGCAGAGGGGGGAAGAACATAGGAGGAACAGCAGCATGTGTACATGGAGCAGAGGGGGGAAGAACATAGGAGGAACAGCAGCATGTGTACATGGAGCAGAGGGGGGAAGAACAGAGGAGGAACAGCAGCATGTGTACATGGAGCAGAGGGGGGAAGAACAGAGGAGGAACAGCAGCATGTGTACATGGAGCAGAGGGGGGAAGAACAGAGGTGTAACAGCAGCATGTGACTCAGTACTGGTACTCTGTGTATAGTACCATGTTATCATTGACTCAGTACTGGTACTCTGTGTATACAGCCATGTTATCATTGACTCAGTACTGGTACTCTGTGTATATAGCCATGTTATCATTGACTCAGTACTGGTACTCTGTGTATATAGCCATGTTATCATTGATTCAGTACTGGTACTATGTGTATATAGCCATGTTATCATTGACTCAGTACTGGTACTCTGTGTATATAGCCATGTTATCATTGACTCAGTACTGGTACTCTGTGTATATAGCCATGTTATCATTAACTCAGTACTGGTACTCTGTGTATATAGCCATGTTATCATTGACTCAGTACTGGTACTCTGTGTATATAGCCATGTTATCATTAACTCAGTACTGGTACTCTGTGTATATAGCCATGTTATCATTGACTCAGTACTGGTACTCTGTGTATACAGCCATGTTATCATTGACTCAGTACTGGTACTCTGTGTATATAGCCATGTTATCATTGACTCAGTACTGGTACTCTGTGTATATAGCCATGTTATCATTGACTCAGTACTGGTACTCTGTGTATAGTACCATGTTATCATTGACTCAGTACTGGTACTCTGTGTATATAGCCATGTTATCATTGACTCAGGACTGGTACTCTGTGTATATAGCCATGTTATCATTGACTCAGTACTGGTACTCTGTGTATATAGCCATGTTATCATTGACTCAGTACTATGTGTATATAGCAATGCTATCATTGACTCAGTACTGGTACTCTGTGTATAGTACCATGTTATCATTGACTCAGTACTGGTACTCTGTGTATAGTACCAAGTTATCATTGACTCAGTACTGGTACTCTGTGTATACAGCCATGTTATCATTGACTCAGTACTGGTACTCTGTGTATATAGCCATGTTATCATTGACTCAGTACTGGTACTCTGTGTATAGTACCAAGTTATCATTGACTCAGTACTGGTACTCTGTGTATATAGCCATGTTATCATTGACTCAGTACTGGTACTCTGTGTATATAGCCATGTTATCATTAACTCAGTACTGGTACTCTGTGTATAGTACCATGTTATCATTGACTCAGTACTGGTACTCTGTGTATATAGCTATGTTATCATTAACTCAGTACTGGTACTCTGTGTATATAGCCATGTTATCATTGACTCAGTACTGGTACTCTGTGTATAGTACCATGTTATCATTGACTCAGTACTGGTACTCTGTGTATATAGCCATGTTATCATTGACTCAGTACTGGTACTCTGTGTATACAGCAATGTTATCATTGACTCAGTACTGGTACTCTGTGTATAGTACCATGTTATCATTGACTCAGTACTGGTACTCTGTGTATAGTACCATGTTATCATTGACTCAGTACTGGTACTCTGTGTATATAGCCATGTTATCATTGACTCAGTACTGGTACTCTGTGTATAGTACCATGTTATCATTAACTCAGTACTGGTACTCTGTGTATAGAGCCATGTTATCATTGACTCAGTACTGGTACTCTGTGTATAGTACCATGTTATCATTAACTCAGTACTGGTACTCTGTGTATAGAGCCATGTTGTCATATTTATTATGACGTTATTTTACTTTTCTATTATTTCTCTATTTTCTTTCTCTCTGTATTGTTGGGAACGACCTGTAACTAATCATTTCACTGTTAGTCCACACCTGTTGTTTACGAAACATGTGACGAATAACATGTGATGACACACTCCTCCTCTCACCTCATTGTGGACGTAGGCCTGACAGGAGTAACACCAGACCGACAGGTCAGCGAAGCTCAGCACCAGACGATGTTCTGACACCAAGCCGTGGGTTAACATGTGCTGGTTGACATAGCGACCACAGTACACCTGGACATCGCCAAGAGGAAGAACACGAGTCAGAGAATGGCATGTAACATCTTCTTGCTATGATGTCAAACACAAATTGAGGACAATAAAAGTTAAAATGTATATCTTGTCTGCCAATAATATATTTATCTTCATACTAAGAAGAGTGTTGCTTTGTGGTTGATAAAGAATTTCTACAGTTGTTAAATGAAATGTACGGGAATACAAGTGATTCTGTTAAGACATAGACGCCGGTAGAGGTCGACCTCTAGACGCCGGTAGAGGTCGACCTCTAGACGCCGGTAGAGGTCGACCTCTAGACGCCGGTACAGGTCGACCTCTAGACGCCGGTACAGGTCGACCTCTAGACGCCGGTACAGGTCGACCTCTAGACGCCGGTACAGGTCGAACTCTAGACGCCGGTACAGGTCGACCTCTAGACGCCGGTACAGGTCGACCTCTAGACGCCGGTACAGGTCGACCTCTAGACGCCGGTACAGGTCGACCTCTAGACGCCGGTACAGGTCGACCTCTAGACGCCGGTACAGGTCGACCTCTAGACGCCGGTACAGGTCGACCTCTAGACGCCGGTACAGGTCGACCTCTAGACGCCGGTACAGGTCGACCTCTAGACGCCGGTACAGGTCGACCTCTAGACGCCGGTACAGGTCGACCTCTAGACGCCGGTACAGGTCGACCTCTAGACGCCGGTACAGGTCGACCTCTAGACGCCGGTACAGGTCGACCTCTAGACGCCGGTAGAGGTCGACCTCTAGACGCCGGTGGAGGTCGACCTCTAGACGCCGGTAGAGGTCGACCTCTAGACGCCGGTACAGGTCGACCTCTAGACGCCGGTACAGGTCGACCTCTAGACGCCGGTACAGGTCGACCTCTAGACGCCGGTACAGGTCGACCTCTAGACGCCGGTACAGGTCGACCTCTAGACGCCGGTACAGGTCGACCTCTAGACGCCGGTACAGGTCGACCTCTAGACGCAGGTACAGGTCGACCTCTAGACGCCGGTAGAGGTCGAACTCTAGACGCCGGTACTGGAGATGATTTGAGGTTAAGAAGAGAGGAAGTGTCCTTTGTTTCCAGTACCTTGTAACAGCAGAGACAGATCCAGTTCTCAGCGTCGCTCCCACAGTCCTCACAGGGCCGAAACACATCTATCCCGCCAGCAGGAACAGGACTCACTGAGTCTAGGTGGGGGCACCAGGACAGGGGATCCACCACGTACATAGTGCCCTGGGGGGGTGGGGGGGGGGGGGGGTAAAAGCTAAAATTCCTCTCTTGAAAATACTGAAAAGTTACATGAGATTTCTGCCTCAATCGTAAATTGTTATCTTCAGCGTACTGAGATGTTAAGACAATTTTTTATTTGACTTGGTATTTTAGACAAGACGTGAAGGGGTTTGGATCCCCAGTTCTACCGATAACACCTCAACAAATCATAACTTACTATGAAAGGAGAAAAAAAACAACACACACACACACACACACACACACACACACACACACACACACACACACACACACACACACACACACTACATCAGAGGACAGGAGCCCAGGAAGAGAGACAGGCCTTCACACTGCTGTTTCCTAACGTTGTATTAGTCTACAACACACACACACACACACACACACACACACACACACACACACACACACACACACACACACACACACACACACACACACAACCTACATCAAAAGAAAAAGAAATTAAACGTTATATCGTCTGTACCCCGTCCACATCCTGGTTTCCACAGAATAGCTCAAACACCGGCTCCTTGGAGAAACCAGACGCCCCTTCCACCTCCGCCGCCGCACCGCTCTCCTGGTCTCCCTTGGTAACCGGGTCTGAGGTAGCCATGGCGACCGCCTAGGACGGTAATTCAGTAACAATGCCAGTCAATAGGAGAAAAGATGTTCACCTTTTCAATCGTTGACAACCTTGAGGTGAAAATAAACACTGTTTTCTGATGGAGGTCAGAGCCTGCATTTTTTACATTTTATTTAACCTTTATTTAACTTGGCAAAACAGTTAAGAACAAATTCTTATTTACAACGTCGGCCTACCGGGGAACAGTGGGTTAACTGCCTTGTTCAGAAGCAGAACGACAGATTTTTAACCTTGTCAGCTCGGGGGATTCGATCTTGCAACCTTTCGGTTACTGGTCCAACGCTCTAACCACTAGGCTACCTGCTGGTTACTGGCCCAACGCTCTAACCACTAGGCTACCTGCTGGTTACTGGCCCAACACTCCACTCTAACCACTAGGCTACCCTGCTGGTTACTGGCCCAACACTCCACTCTAACCACTAGGCTACCTGCTGGTTACTGGCCCAACACTCCACTCTAACCACTAGGCAACCCTGCTGGTTACTGGCCCAACACTCCACTCTAAACACTAGACTACCCTGCTGGTTACTGGCCCAACACTCCACTCTAACCACTAGGCTACCTGCTGGTTACTGGCCCAACACTCCACTCTAACCACTAGGCTACCTGCTGGTTACTGGCCCAACACTCCACTCTAACCACTAGGCTACCTGTTGGTTACTGGCCCAACACTCCACTCTAACAACTAGGCTACCTGCTGGTTACTGGCCCAACACTCCACTCTAACCACTAGGCTACCTGCTGGTTACTGGCCCAACACTCCACTCTAACCACTAGGCTACCTGTTGGTTACTGGCCCAACACTCCACTCTAACCACTAGGCTACCTGCTGGTTACTGGCCCAACACTCCACTCTAACCACTAGGCTACCTGCTGGTTACTGGCCCAACACTCCACTCTAACCACTAGGCTACCCTGCTGGTTACTGGCCCAACACTCCACTCTAACCACTAGGCTACCCTGCTGGTTACTGGCCCAACACTCCACTCTAACCACTAGGCTACCCTGCTGGTTACTGGCCCAACACTCCACTCTAACCACTAGGCTACCCTGCTGGTTACTGGCCCAACACTCCACTCTAACCACTAGGCTA
This sequence comes from Salvelinus fontinalis, assembly GCF_029448725.1. Lineage (NCBI taxonomy): Eukaryota > Metazoa > Chordata > Actinopteri > Salmoniformes > Salmonidae > Salvelinus > Salvelinus fontinalis. The sequence goes on along the minus strand of NC_074695.1, from coordinate 4,723,076 downwards.
CCTGCTGGTTACTGGCCCAACACTCCACTCTAACCACTAGGCTACCCTGCTGGTTACTGGCCCAACACTCCACTCTAACCACTAGGCTACCTGCTGGTTACTGGCCCAACACTCCACTCTAACCACTAGGCTACCCTGCTGGTTACTGGCCCAACACTCCACTCTAACCACTAGGCTACCTGCTGGTTACTGGCCCAACACTCCACTCTAACCACTAGGCTACCCTGCTGGTTACTGGCCCAACACTCCACTCTAACCACTAGGCTACCCTGCTGGTTACTGGCCCAACACTCCACTCTAACCACTAGGCTACCTGCTGGTTACTGGCCCAACACTCCACTCTAACCACTAGGCTACCCTGCTGGTTACTGGCCCAACACTCCACTCTAACCACTAGGCTACCTGCTGGTTACTGGCCCAACACTCCACTCTAACCACTAGGCTACCTGCTGGTTACTGGCCCAACACTCCACTCTAACCACTAGGCTACCTGCTGGTTACTGGCCCAACACTCCACTCTAACCACTATGCTACCCTGCTGGTTACTGGCCCAACACTCCACTCCAACCACTAGGCTACCTGCTGGTTACTGGCCCAACACTCCACTCTAACCACTAGGCTACCTGCTGGTTACTGGCCCAACACTCCACTCTAACCACTAGGCTACCCTGCTGGTTACTGGCCCAACACTCCACTCTAACCACTAGGCTACCCTGCTGGTTACTGGCCCAACACTCCACTCTAACCACTAGGCTACCTGCTGGTTACTGGCCCAACACTCCACTCTAACCACTAGGCTACCTGCTGGTTACTGGCCCAACACTCCACTCTAACCACTAGGCTACCTGCTGGTTACTGGCCCAACACTCCACTCTAACCACTAGGCTACCTGCTGGTTACTAGTCCCAACACTCTAACCACTAGGCTACCTGCTGGTTACTGGCCCAACACTCCACTCTAACCACTAGGCTACCTGCTGGTTACTGGCCCAACACTCCACTCTAACCACTAGGCTACCCTGCTGGTTACTGGCCCAACACTCCACTCTAACCACTAGGCTACCTGCTGGTTACTGGCCCAACACTCCACTCTAACCACTAGGCTACCTGCTGGTTACTGGCCCAACACTCCACTCTAACCACTAGGCTACCCTGCTGGTTACTGGCCCAACACTCCACTCTAACCACTAGGCTACCTGCTGGTTACTGGCCCAACACTCCACTCTAACCACTAGGCTACCTGCTGGTTACTGGCCCAACACTCCACTCTAACCACTAGGCTACCCTGCTGGTTACTGGCCCAACACTCCACTCTAACCACTAGGCTACCTGCTGGTTACTGGCCCAACACTCCACTCTAACCACTAGGCTACCCTGCTGGTTACTGGCCCAACACTCCACTCTAACCACTAGGCTACCTGCTGGTTACTGGCCCAACACTCCACTCTAACCACTAGGCTACCTGCTGGTTACTGGCCCAACACTCCACTCTAACCACTAGGCTACCTGCTGGTTACTGGCCCAACACTCCACTCTAACCACTAGGCTACCTGCTGGTTACTGGCCCAACACTCCACTCTAACCACTAGGCTACCCTGCTGGTTACTGGCCCAACACTCCACTCTAACCACTAGGCTACCTGCTGGTTACTGGCCCAACACTCCACTCTAACCACTAGGCTACCCTGCTGGTTACTGGCCCAACACTCCACTCTAACCACTAGGCTACCTGCTGGTTACTGGCCCAACACTCCACTCTAACCACTAGGCTACCCTGCTGGTTACTGGCCCAACACTCCACTCTAGCCACTAGGCTACCTGCTGGTTACTGGCCCAACACTCCACTCTAACCACTAGGCTACCTGCTGGTTACTGGCCCAACACTCCACTCTAACCACTAGGCTACCTGCTGGTTACTGGCCCAACACTCCACTCTAACCACTAGGCTACCCTGCTGGTTACTGGCCCAACACTCCACTCCAACCACTAGGCTACCTGCTGGTTACTGGCCCAACACTCCACTCTAACCACTAGGCTACCTGCTGGTTACTGGCCCAACACTCCACTCTAACCACTAGGCTACCTGCTGGTTACTGGTCCAACACTCCACTCTAACCACTAGGCTACCCTGCTGGTTACTGGCCCAACACTCCACTCTAACCACTAGGCTACCTGCTGGTTACTGGCCCAACACTCCACTCTAACCACTAGGCTACCTGCTGGTTACTGGCCCAACATTCCACTCTAACCACTAGGCTACCTGCTGGTTACTGGCCCAACACTCCACTCTAACCACTAGGCTACCTGCTGGTTACTAGTCCCAACACTCTAACCACTAGGCTACCTGCTGGTTACTGGCCCAACACTCCACTCTAACCACTAGGCTACCTGCTGGTTACTGGCCCAACACTCCACTCTAACCACTAGGCTACCCTGCTGGTTACTGGCCCAACACTCCACTCTAACCACTAGGCTACCCTGCTGGTTACTGGCCCAACACTCCACTCTAACCACTAGGCTACCCTGCTGGTTACTGGCCCAACACTCCACTCTAACCACTAGGCTACCCTGCTGGTTACTGGCCCAACACTCCACTCTAACCACTAGGCTACCTGCTGGTTACTGGCCCAACACTCCACTCTAACCACTAGGCTACCCTGCTGGTTACTGGCCCAACACTCCACTCTAACCACTAGGCTACCTGCTGGTTACTGGCCCAACACTCCACTCTAACCACTAGGCTACCTGCTGGTTACTGGCCCAACACTCCACTCTAACCACTAGGCTACCCTGCTGGTTACTGGCCCAACACTCCACTCTAACCACTAGGCTACCCTGCTGGTTACTGGCCCAACACTCCACTCTAACCACTAGGCTACCTGCTGGTTACTGGCCCAACACTCCACTCTAACCACTAGGCTACCTGCTGGTTACTGGCCCAACACTCCACTCTAACCACTAGGCTACCCTGCTGGTTACTGGCCCAACACTCCACTCCAACCACTAGGCTACCTGCTGGTTACTGGCCCAACACTCCACTCTAACCACTAGGCTACCTGCTGGTTACTAGTCCCAACACTCTAACCACTAGGCTACCTGCTGGTTACTGGCCCAACACTCCACTCTAACCACTAGGCTACCTGCTGGTTACTGGCCCAACACTCCACTCTAACCACTAGGCTACCCTGCTGGTTACTGGCCCAACACTCCACTCTAACCACTAGGCTACCCTGCTGGTTACTGGCCCAACACTCCACTCTAACCACTAGGCTACCTGCTGGTTACTGGCCCAACACTCCACTCTAACCACTAGGCTACCTGCTGGTTACTGGCCCAACACTCCACTCTAACCACTAGGCTACCTGCTGGTTACTGGCCCAACACTCCACTCTAACCACTAGGCTACCCTGCTGGTTACTGGCCCAACACTCCACTCTAACCACTAGGCTACCTGCTGGTTACTGGCCCAACACTCCACTCTAACCACTAGGCTACCTGCTGGTTACTGGCCCAACACTCCACTCTAACCACTAGGCTACCTGCTGGTTACTGGCCCAACACTCCACTCTAACCACTAGGCTACCTGCTGGTTACTGGCCCAACACTCCACTCTAACCACTAGGCTACCTGCTGGTTACTAGTCCCAACACTCTAACCACTAGGCTACCTGCTGGTTACTGGCCCAACACTCCACTCTAACCACTAGGCTACCTGCTGGTTACTGGCCCAACACTCCACTCTAACCACTAGGCTACCTGCTGGTTACTGGCCCAACACTCCACTCTAACCACTAGGCTACCTGCTGGTTACTAGTCCCAACACTCTAACCACTAGGCTACCTGCTGGTTACTGGCCCAACACTCCACTCTAACCACTAGGCTACCTGCTGGTTACTGGCCCAACACTCCACTCTAACCACTAGGCTACCTGCTGGTTACTGGCCCAACACTCCACTCTAACCACTAGGCTACCTGCTGGTTACTGGCCCAACACTCCACTCTAACCACTAGGCTACCTGCTGGTTACTGGCCCAACACTCCACTCTAACCACTAGGCTACCTGCTGGTTACTGGCCCAACACTCCACTCTAACCACTATGCTACCCTGCTGGTTACTGGCCCAACACTCCACTCCAACCACTAGGCTACCTGCTGGTTACTGGCCCAACACTCCACTCTAACCACTAGGCTACCTGCTGGTTACTGGCCCAACACTCCACTCTAACCACTAGGCTACCCTGCTGGTTACTGGCCCAACACTCCACTCTAACCACTAGGCTACCCTGCTGGTTACTGGCCCAACACTCCACTCTAACCACTAGGCTACCTGCTGGTTACTGGCCCAACACTCCACTCTAACCACTAGGCTACCTGCTGGTTACTGGCCCAACACTCCACTCTAACCACTAGGCTACCTGCTGGTTACTGGCCCAACACTCCACTCTAACCACTAGGCTACCTGCTGGTTACTAGTCCCAACACTCTAACCACTAGGCTACCTGCTGGTTACTGGCCCAACACTCCACTCTAACCACTAGGCTACCTGCTGGTTACTGGCCCAACACTCCACTCTAACCACTAGGCTACCCTGCTGGTTACTGGCCCAACACTCCACTCTAACCACTAGGCTACCTGCTGGTTACTGGCCCAACACTCCACTCTAACCACTAGGCTACCTGCTGGTTACTGGCCCAACACTCCACTCTAACCACTAGGCTACCCTGCTGGTTACTGGCCCAACACTCCACTCTAACCACTAGGCTACCTGCTGGTTACTGGCCCAACACTCCACTCTAACCACTAGGCTACCTGCTGGTTACTGGCCCAACACTCCACTCTAACCACTAGGCTACCCTGCTGGTTACTGGCCCAACACTCCACTCTAACCACTAGGCTACCTGCTGGTTACTGGCCCAACACTCCACTCTAACCACTAGGCTACCTGCTGGTTACTGGCCCAACACTCCACTCTAACCACTAGGCTACCTGCTGGTTACTGGCCCAACACTCCACTCTAACCACTAGGCTACCCTGCTGGTTACTGGCCCAACACTCCACTCTAACCACTAGGCTACCTGCTGGTTACTGGCCCAACACTCCACTCTAACCACTAGGCTACCCTGCTGGTTACTGGCCCAACACTCCACTCTAACCACTAGGCTACCTGCTGGTTACTGGCCCAACACTCCACTCTAACCACTAGGCTACCCTGCTGGTTACTGGCCCAACACTCCACTCTAGCCACTAGGCTACCTGCTGGTTACTGGCCCAACACTCCACTCTAACCACTAGGCTACCTGCTGGTTACTGGCCCAACACTCCACTCTAACCACTAGGCTACCTGCTGGTTACTGGCCCAACACTCCACTCTAACCACTAGGCTACCCTGCTGGTTACTGGCCCAACACTCCACTCCAACCACTAGGCTACCTGCTGGTTACTGGCCCAACACTCCACTCTAACCACTAGGCTACCTGCTGGTTACTGGCCCAACACTCCACTCTAACCACTAGGCTACCTGCTGGTTACTGGTCCAACACTCCACTCTAACCACTAGGCTACCCTGCTGGTTACTGGCCCAACACTCCACTCTAACCACTAGGCTACCTGCTGGTTACTGGCCCAACACTCCACTCTAACCACTAGGCTACCTGCTGGTTACTGGCCCAACATTCCACTCTAACCACTAGGCTACCTGCTGGTTACTGGCCCAACACTCCACTCTAACCACTAGGCTACCTGCTGGTTACTAGTCCCAACACTCTAACCACTAGGCTACCTGCTGGTTACTGGCCCAACACTCCACTCTAACCACTAGGCTACCTGCTGGTTACTGGCCCAACACTCCACTCTAACCACTAGGCTACCCTGCTGGTTACTGGCCCAACACTCCACTCTAACCACTAGGCTACCCTGCTGGTTACTGGCCCAACACTCCACTCTAACCACTAGGCTACCCTGCTGGTTACTGGCCCAACACTCCACTCTAACCACTAGGCTACCCTGCTGGTTACTGGCCCAACACTCCACTCTAACCACTAGGCTACCTGCTGGTTACTGGCCCAACACTCCACTCTAACCACTAGGCTACCTGCTGGTTACTGGCCCAACACTCCACTCTAACCACTAGGCTACCTGCTGGTTACTGGCCCAACACTCCACTCTAACCACTAGGCTACCCTGCTGGTTACTGGCCCAACACTCCACTCTAACCACTAGGCTACCCTGCTGGTTACTGGCCCAACACTCCACTCTAACCACTAGGCTACCTGCTGGTTACTGGCCCAACACTCCACTCTAACCACTAGGCTACCTGCTGGTTACTGGCCCAACACTCCACTCTAACCACTAGGCTACCCTGCTGGTTACTGGCCCAACACTCCACTCCAACCACTAGGCTACCTGCTGGTTACTGGCCCAACACTCCACTCTAACCACTAGGCTACCTGCTGGTTACTGGCCCAACACTCCACTCTAACCACTAGGCTACCCTGCTGGTTACTGGCCCAACACTCCACTCTAACCACTAGGCTACCCTGCTGGTTACTGGCCCAACACTCCACTCTAACCACTAGGCTACCTGCTGGTTACTGGCCCAACACTCCACTCTAACCACTAGGCTACCTGCTGGTTACTGGCCCAACACTCCACTCTAACCACTAGGCTACCTGCTGGTTACTGGCCCAACACTCCACTCTAACCACTAGGCTACCCTGCTGGTTACTGGCCCAACACTCCACTCTAACCACTAGGCTACCTGCTGGTTACTGGCCCAACACTCCACTCTAACCACTAGGCTACCTGCTGGTTACTGGCCCAACACTCCACTCTAACCACTAGGCTACCTGCTGGTTACTGGCCCAACACTCCACTCTAACCACTAGGCTACCTGCTGGTTACTGGCCCAACACTCCACTCTAACCACTAGGCTACCTGCTGGTTACTAGTCCCAACACTCTAACCACTAGGCTACCTGCTGGTTACTGGCCCAACACTCCACTCTAACCACTAGGCTACCTGCTGGTTACTGGCCCAACACTCCACTCTAACCACTAGGCTACCTGCTGGTTACTGGCCCAACACTCCACTCTAACCACTAGGCTACCTGCTGGTTACTAGTCCCAACACTCTAACCACTAGGCTACCTGCTGGTTACTGGCCCAACACTCCACTCTAACCACTAGGCTACCTGCTGGTTACTGGCCCAACACTCCACTCTAACCACTAGGCTACCTGCTGGTTACTGGCCCAACACTCCACTCTAACCACTAGGCTACCTGCTGGTTACTGGCCCAACACTCCACTCTAACCACTAGGCTACCCTGCTGGTTACTGGCCCAACACTCCACTCTAACCACTAGGCTACCTGCTGGTTACTGGCCCAACACTCCACTCTAACCACTAGGCTACCTGCTGGTTACTGGCCCAACACTCCACTCTAACCACTAGGCTACCCTGCTGGTTACTGGCCCAACACTCCACTCCAACCACTAGGCTACCTGCTGGTTACTGGCCCAACACTCCACTCTAACCACTAGGCTACCTGCTGGTTACTGGCCCAACACTCCACTCTAACCACTAGGCTACCTGCTGGTTACTGGCCCAACACTCCACTCTAACCACTAGGCTACCCTGCTGGTTACTGGCCCAACACTCCACTCTAACCACTAGGCTACCTGCTGGTTACTGGCCCAACACTCCACTCTAACCACTAGGCTACCTGCTGGTTACTGGCCCAACACTCCACTCTAACCACTAGGCTACCTGCTGGTTACTGGCCCAACACTCCACTCTAACCACTAGGCTACCTGCTGGTTACTAGTCCCAACACTCTAACCACTAGGCTACCTGCTGGTTACTGGCCCAACACTCCACTCTAACCACTAGGCTACCTGCTGGTTACTGGCCCAACACTCCACTCTAACCACTAGGCTACCCTGCTGGTTACTGGCCCAACACTCCACTCTAACCACTAGGCTACCCTGCTGGTTACTGGCCCAACACTCCACTCTAACCACTAGGCTACCCTGCTGGTTACTGGCCCAACACTCCACTCTAACCACTAGGCTACCCTGCTGGTTACTGGCCCAACACTCCACTCTAACCACTAGGCTACCCTGCTGGTTACTGGCCCAACACTCCACTCTAACCACTAGGCTACCTGCTGGTTACTGGCCCAACACTCGACTCTAACCACTAGGCTACCTGCTGGTTACTAGTCCCAACACTCTAACCACTAGGCTACCTGCTGGTTACTGGCCCAACACTCCACTCTAACCACTAGGCTACCTGCTGGTTACTGGCCCAACACTCCACTCTAACCACTAGGCTACCCTGCTGGTTACTGGCCCAACACTCCACTCCAACCACTAGGCTACCTGCTGGTTACTGGCCCAACACTCCACTCTAACCACTAGGCTACCTGCTGGTTACTGGCCCAACACTCGACTCTAACCACTAGGCTACCTGCTGGTTACTAGTCCCAACACTCTAACCACTAGGCTACCTGCTGGTTACTGGCCCAACACTCCACTCTAACCACTAGGCTACCTGCTGGTTACTGGCCCAACACTCCACTCTAACCACTAGGCTACCCTGCTGGTTACTGGCCCAACACTCCACTCTAACCACTAGGCTACCCTGCTGGTTACTGGCCCAACACTCCACTCTAACCACTAGGCTACCTGCTGGTTACTGGCCCAACACTCCACTCTAACCACTAGGCTACCCTGCTGGTTACTGGCCCAACACTCCACTCTAACCACTAGGCTACCTGCTGGTTACTGGCCCAACACTCCACTCTAACCACTAGGCTACCCTGCTGGTTACTGGCCCAACACTCCACTCTAACCACTAGGCTACCTGCTGGTTACTGGCCCAACACTCCACTCTAACCACTAGGCTACCTGCTGGTTACTGGCCCAACACTCCACTCTAACCACTAGGCTACCTGCTGGTTACTGGCCCAACACTCCACTCTAACCACTAGGCTACCCTGCTGGTTACTGGCCCAACACTCCACTCCAACCACTAGGCTACCTGCTGGTTACTGGCCCAACACTCCACTCTAACCACTAGGCTACCTGCTGGTTACTGGCCCAACACTCCACTCTAACCACTAGGCTACCTGCTGGTTACTAGTCCCAACACTCCACTCTAACCACTAGGCTACCTGCTGGTTACTGGCCCAACACTCCACTCTAACCACTAGGCTACCCTGCTGGTTACTGGCCCAACACTCCACTCTAACCACTAGGCTACCTGCTGGTTACTAGTCCCAACACTCTAACCACTAGGCTACCTGCTGGTTACTGGCCCAACACTCCACTCTAACCACAAGGCTACCCTGCTGGTTAATGGCCCAACACTCCACTCTAACCACTAGGCTACCTGCTGGTTACTGGCCCAACACTCCACTCTAACCACTAGGTTACCTGCTGGTTACTGGCCCAACACTCCACTCTAACCACTAGGCTACCTGCTGGTTACTGGCCCAACACTCCACTCTACCCACTAGGCTACCTGCTGGTTACTGGCCCAACACTCCACTCTAACCACTAGGTTACCTGCTGGTTACTGGCCCAACACTCCACTCTAACCACTAGGCTACCTGCTGGTTACTGGCCCAACACTCCACTCTAACCACTAGGCTACCTGCTGGTTACTGGCCCAACACTCCACTCTAACCACTAGGCTACCTGCTGGTTACTGGCCCAACACTCCACTCTAACCACTAGGCTACCTGCTGGTTACTGGCCCAACACTCCACTCTAACCACTAGGTTACCTGCTGGTTACTGGCCCAACACTCCACTCTAACCACTAGGCTACCTGCTGGTTACTGGCCCAACACTCCACTCTACCCACTAGGCTACCCTGCTGGTTACTGGCCCAACACTCCACTCTAACCACTAGGCTACCTGCTGGTTACTGGCCCAACACTCCACTCTAACCACTAGGTTACCTGCTGGTTACTGGCCCAACACTCCACTCTAACCACTAGGCTACCTGCTGGTTACTGGCCCAACACTCCACTCTAACCACTAGGCTACCTGCTGGTTACTGGCCCAACACTCCACTTTAACCACTAGGCTACCTAGTTAATCCAATCCCTATGAGTTCACAAAGAAGTACAGAAATGATCTAAAAACAGAGAGCAGGGATCTTGGCCAAAAGCAACCTATTCCCTACATAGTTTTTTTTTTTTTTTTTTTACCGTTATTTTACCATCTAAGTTGACTGAGAACACGTTCTCATTTGTAGCAACGACCTGGGGAATAGTTACAGGGGAGAGGAGGGGGATGAATGAGCCAATTGTAAACTGGGGATTATTAGGTGACCATGATGGTTTGAGGGCCAGATTGGGAATTTAGCCAGGACACCGGGGTTAACACCCCTACTCTTACGATAAGTGCCATGGGATCTTTAATGACCTCAGAGAGTCAGGACACCCGTTTTAACGTCCCATCCGAAAGACGGCACCCTACACACAGGGCAGTGTCCCCAATCACTGCCCTGGGGCATTGGGATATTTTTTTAGACCAGAGGAAAGAGTGCCTCCTACTGGCCCTCCAACACCACTTCCAGCAGCATCTGGTCTCCCATCCAGGGCCTGACCAGGACCAACCCTGCTTAGCTTCAGAAGCAAGCCAGCAGTGGTATGCAGGGTGGTATGCTGCTGGTGCACTACTTTGGATAGGGCTCTGGTCAGAGTAGTGCACTAGGGAATAGGGTTCCATTTGGTATGTAACCGTGACTTCACACGGTTCCTTACCTGCGTCTCCGTCTGGTCAGGCGTCGGTTGGACAATCTCCGGCGTATTTGGAACAGCTTCCGTCTTCATAGGACTGAGCCTCACCTTCGACCTTGCTCCACCCACAGGGACAGACGCTGGGCTGGGATTGGCTGAGGTACTTTGGTTTAGGTCGAGTGACACCAGTCCCTTTGTGAGGTCATCTAGGTCAAGGTCGCCCCGACCGCCAGAGGGCAGAGGTGTGGTCTGAGATGAACCCTGACCAGGGCTGGACCCGCCCTGGTTACCCTGTCTGGGAGACTTCTTGCCCTTAGAAGTCCTCTTCCCTCTGGGTTTGGGGTTTGGCAGAGACAGGCGGAGAGACTCTGGAACTGATGAGAGAAAACAATACAGAGAAAACATTACATCCCCCTGGTATACAGCTCCCCCTAGTATACAGCTCCCCCTGGTATACAGTTCCCCCTGGTATACAGCTCCCCCTGGTATACAGCTCCCCCTGGGATACAGTTCCCCCTGGTATACAGCTCCCCCTGGTATACGGTTCCCCCGGTATACGGCTCCCCCGGTATACGGCTCCCCCTGGTATACGGCTCCCCCTGGTATACGGCTCCCCCTGGGATACGGCTCCCCCTGGGATACGGCTCCCCCTGGGATACGGCTCCCCCTGGGATACGGTTCCCCCTGGTATACGGCTCCCCCTGGGATACGGCTCCCCCTGGTATACAGCTCCCCCTGGTATACAGCTCCCCCTGGTATACAGCTCCCCCTGGTATACGGCTCCCACTGGTATACAGTTCCCCCTGGTATACGGCTCCCCCTGGTATACAGCTCCCCCTGGTATACAGCTCCCCCTGGGATACGGCTCCCCCTGGTATACAGCCCCTGGTATACGGCTCCCCCTGGTATACAGCTCCCCCTGGTATACAGCTCCCCCTGGTATACGGCTCCCCCTGGTATACGGCTCCCCCTGGTATACGGTTCCCCCTGGTATACGGTACCCCCTTAAACAGATGATAAAACAGAAATCTTTCCCAGCTCTGGTATACAGTTCCCCCTGGTATACAGCTCCCCCTGGTATACAGCCCCTGGTATACGGCTCCCCCTGGTATACAGCTCCCCCTGGTATACAGATCCCCCTGGTGTACAGATCCACATGTATACAGATTCCCCTGGTATACGGCTCCCCCTGGTATACGGCTCCCCCTGGTATACGGCTCCCCCTGGTATACGGCTCCCCCTGGTATACGGCTCCCCCTGGTATACAGTTCCCCCTGGTATACAGTTCCCCCTGGTATACAGCTCCCCCTGGTATACGGCTCCCCCTGGTATACGGCTCCCCCTGGTATACGGTTCCCCCTGGTATACGGCTCCCCCTGGTATACGGCTCCCCCTGGTATACGGTTCCCCCTGGTATACGGCTCCCCCTGGTATACAGTTCCCCCTGGTATACGGCTCCCCCTGGTATACGGTTCCCCCTGGTATACGGCTCCCCCTGGTATACTGTTCCCCCTGGTATACGGCTCCCCCTGGTATACGGCTCCCCCTGGTATACGGCTCCCCCTGGTATACGGCTCCCCCTGGTATACGGCTCCCCCTGGGATACGGCTCCCCCTGGTATACGGCTCCCCCTGGTATACGGCTCCCCCGGTATACGGTTCCCCCTGGTATACGGCTCCCCCTGGTATACGGCTCCCCCTGGTATACGGCTCCCACTGGTATACGGCTCCCCCTGGTATACGGCTCCCCCTGGTATACAGCTCCCCCTGGTATACGGCTCCCCCTGGTATACGGCTCCCCCTGGTATACGGCTCCCCCTGGTATACAGCTCCCCCTGGTATACAGCTCCCCCTGGTATACAGCTCCCCCTGGTACACGGCTCCCCCTGGTATACAGATTCCCGAGAGTTCCAGATAGAGAAACAGGACTCACGTTGTATCCTGAGGGACAGCCAATAGGTGCAGTGGGTGCGTATGACCTTGTTGATGCTGTCTGCCGCGTTGGGGTGAGGCGGGGGCAAGGGAGGCAGGGGCAGAGCGGGGTCTCCCAGGAGAACACTGGTGCAGGCAGACATAGACTCAGAGATGGCGGTCAGGTTATAGCCACCCTGTAGAGGAGGAGGAGGAGGAGGAGGAGGAGGAGCGAGGAGGAGAATGTTTAACACTTCCTGCTCTGACATTACTGACAACTACATTGAGGAAAATGTTTTACTGACTATGACTGTGATATGTAACTGTGTCATCTAGCTATCTGTAGATGAATGTACTGACTAGTTGTCCCACCTAGCTATCTGTAGATGAATGTACTGACTATGACTGTGATATGTAGCTGTGTCATCTAGCTCTCTGAAGATGAAGGCTTTACACCACTGGTCATTAATTCATGACAAAGGTAAATGTACTTATGGCAGATCAAATCAAATCAAATGTATTTATATAGCCCTTCTTACATCAGCTGATATCTCGAAGTGCTGTACAGAAACCCCGCCCAAAACCCCAAATAGCATGCAATGCAGGTGTAGAAGCACGGTGGCTAGGAAAAACTCCCTAGAAAGGCCAAAACCTAGGAAGAAACCTAGAGAGGAACCAGGCTATGAGGGGTGGCCAGTCCTCTTCTAGCTGTGCCGGGTGGAGATTATAACCGGGTGGAGATTAATTATAATGTGTGTGTGTGCCTGCGTGCGTATGTGTGTGTGTGTGCGTGCGTGCGTTAATGCAGACCACTAACCTCCAGGATGACCAGGACTCTGCCGCCTGCCAGTCCCATCAGGAGGTGGGTGAGATGGGCATAGCCCGGCGGGGTGACCTGGTACCCTCCTAGAGGGTCCCCTCTGGCTGCATCAAACCCTGCCGATACCAGCACCAGGCCCGGGTCAAACTACAGAGTGGGGAAGAAAATAACGGTTTCATAGATATAAAGAAAACATTAACGTGATAACTGAAGTGACACCAAGTGGAACAAATAAGTAAAATCATATTACTAAACTATAGTAGTTTCCTACATCATTATGAAAGGTTTCTAATAGATTCGTTACTTTAATAATCGTCTGGTTTAACTGACAATCACTAAGCAAGTTACAACGCCACAATGCACCTTTTATACATTACAGTATATGGTCCATGTGTGCATTAGAGTCAGAGTGCCCTCTACACAGCCCATACATACCTCTATAGCGATGGACATGGACCACTGGGTCAATCAATCCAATCAAATGTATTTTATAAAGCCCTTTTTACAATCAGCAGATGTCACAAAGTGTTGATACAGAAACCCCCAAACAACAAGCAATGCAGATTGTAGAAACACGGTGGCTTGGAAAAACTCCCTAGAAAGACAGCGACCTAGGAAGAAACCTAGAGAGGAACCAGACTCTGAGGGGGTGGCCAGTCCTCTTCTGGCTGTGCCGGGTGGAGATTAGTAAAAAACACAAACGTTTCTTTCCACAGGGTCGTGGGGTGAGACAGGGATGCAGCTTGAGCTCCACCCTCTTCAATATATATATATAAACGAATTGGCGCGGGCACTAGAACAGTCTGCAGCACCCGGCCTCACCCTACTAGACCAGTCTGCAGCACCCGGTCTCACCCTACTAGACCAGTCTGCAGCACCCGGCCTCACCCTACTAGACCAGTCTGCAGCACCCGGCCTCACCCTACTAGAACAGTCTGCAGCACCGGGCCTCACCCTACTAGAACAGTCTGCAGCACCCGGCCTCACCCTACTAGACCAGTCTGCAGCACCCGGTCTCACCCCACTAGACCAGTCTGCAGCACCCGGCCTCACCCTACTAGAACAGTCTGCAGCACCTCACCCTACTAGAACAGTCTGCAGCACCCGGTCTCACCCTACTAGAACAGTCTGCAGCACCTCACCCTACTAGAACAGTCTGCAGCATCTCACCCTACTAGAACAGTCTGCAGCACCCGGCCTCACCCTACTAGAACAGTCTGCAGCACCGGGCCTCACCCTACTAGAACAGTCTGCAGCACCCGGCCTCACCCTACTAGACCAGTCTGCAGCACCCGGCCTCACCCTACTAGAACAGTCTGCAGCACCCGGCCTCACCCTACTAGACCAGTCTGCAGCACCTCACCCTACTAGACCAGTCTACAGCACCCGGCCTCACCCTACTAGACCAGTCTGCAGCACCCGGCCTCACCCTACTAGAACAGTCTGCAGCACCCGGCCTCACCCTACTAGACCAGTCTGCAGCACCCGGCCTCACCCTACTAGAACAGTCTGCAGCACCTCACCCTACTAGAACAGTCTGCAGCACCCGGTCTCACCCTACTAGAACAGTCTGCAGCACCCGGCCTCACCCTACTAGAACAGTCTGCAGCACCCGGTCTCACCCTACTAGAACAGTCTGCAGCACCCGGTCTCACCCTACTAGAACAGTCTGCAGCACCCGGCCTCACCCTACTAGACCAGTCTGCAGCACCCGGCCTCACCCTACTAGAACAGTCTGCAGCACCCGGCCTCACCCTACTAGAACAGTCTGCAGCACCCGGCCTCACCCTACTAGAACAGTCTGCAGCACCCGGCCTCACCCTACTAGAACAGTCTGCAGCACCCGGCCTCACCCTACTAGAACAGTCTGCAGCACCCGGCCTCACCCTACTAGAACAGTCTGCAGCACCCGGCCTCACCCTACTAGAACAGTCTGCAGCACCTCACCCTACTAGAACAGTCTGCAGCACCCGGCCTCACCCTACTAGAACAGTCTGCAGCACCCGGCCTCACCCTACTAGAACAGTCTGCAGCACCTCACCCTACTAGAACAGTCTGCAGCACCCGGCCTCACCCTACTAGAACAGTCTGCAGCACCCGGCCTCACCCTACTAGAACAGTCTGCAGCACCCGGCCTCACCCTACTAGAACAGTCTGCAGCACCCGGCCTCACCCTACTAGACCAGTCTGCAGCACCCGGCCTCACCCTACTAGACCAGTCTGCAGCACCCGGCCTCACCCTACTAGACCAGTCTGCAGCACCCGGCCTCACCCTACTAGAACAGTCTGCAGCACCCGGCCTCACCCTACTAGAACAGTCTGCAGCACCCGGCCTCACCCTACTAGAACAGTCTGCAGCACCCGGCCTCACCCTACTAGAACAGTCTGCAGCACCTGGCCTCACCCCACTAGACCAGTCTGCAGCACCTCACCCTACTAGAACAGTCTGCAGCACCCGGCCTCACCCTACTAGAACAGTCTGCAGCACCCGGCCTCACCCTACTAGAACAGTCTGCAGCACCCGGCCTCACCCTACTAGACCAGTCTGCAGCACCCGGCCTCACCCTACTAGACCAGTCTGCAGCACCCGGCCTCACCCTACTAGAACAGTCTGCAGCACCCGGCCTCACCCTACTAGAACAGTCTACAGCACCCAGCCTCACCCTACTAGACCAGTCTGCAGCACCCGGCCTCACCCTACTAGACCAGTCTGCAGCACCCGGCCTCACCCTACTAGAACAGTCTGCAGCACCCGGCCTCACCCTACTAGAACAGTCTGCAGCACCCGGCCTCGCCCTACTAGAACAGTCAGCAGCACCCGGCCTCACCCTACTAGAACAGTCTGCAGCACCCGGCCTCACCCTACTAGACCAGTCTGCAGCACCCGGCCTCACCCTACTAGAACAGTCTGCAGCACCCGGCCTCACCCTACTAGACCAGTCTGCAGCACCCGGCCTCACCCTACTAGAACAGTCTGCAGCACCTCACCCTACTAGAACAGTCTGCAGCACCCGGCCTCACCCTACTAGAACAGTCTGCAGCACCCGGCCTCACCCTACTAGAACAGTCTGCAGCACCCGGCCTCACCCTACTAGACCAGTCTGCAGCACCTCACCCTACTAGAACAGTCTGCATCACCCGGCCTCACCCTACTAGAACAGTCTGCAGCACCCGGCCTCACCCTACTAGAACAGTCTGCAGCACCCGGCCTCACCCTACTAGAACAGTCTGCAGCACCCGGTCTCACCCTACTAGAATCCGAAGTCAAATGTCTCCTGTTCGCTGATGATCTGGTGCTTCTGTCCCCAACCAAGGAGGGCCTACAGCAGCACTAGTGGTGTAAAGTAAAAGTAAAAATACTTTAAAGTACTACTTAAGTAGTTTTTTGGGGATATCTGTACTTTACTATTTATATTTTTGACAATTTTAACTTTTATTTTACAGAAAATAATGTACTTTTTACTCCTTACATTTTCAATGACACCCAAAAGTACTTGTTACATTTTGAATGCCCAGCAGGACAGGAAAATGATCCAATTCACACACTTATCAACAGAACCTCTCTGGTCATCCCTACTGCCTCTGATCTGGAGGACTCACTAAACAGAGAACATCCCTGGTCATCCCTACTGCCTCTGATCTGGAGGACTCACTAAACAGAGAACATCCCTGGTCATCCCTACTGTCTCTGATCTGGAGGACTCACTAAACAGAGAACATCCCTGGTCATCTCTACTGCCTCTGATCTGGTGGACTCACTAAACAGAGAACATCCCTGGTCATCCCTACTGCCTCTGATCTGGAGGACTCACTAAACAGAGAACATCCCTGGTCATCCCTACTGCCTCTGATCTGGAGGACTCACTAAACAGAGAACCTCTCTGGTCATCCCTACTGCCTCTGATCTGGAGGACTCATGAAACAGAGAACATCCCTGGTCATCCCTACTGCCTCTGATCTGGAGGACTCACTAAACAGAGAACATCCCTGGTCATCCCTACTGCCTCTGATCTGGAGGACTCACTAAACAGAGAACATCCCTGGTCATCCCTACTGTCTCTGATCTGGAGGACTCACTAAACAGAGAACATCCCTGGTCATCTGGAGGACTCACTAAACAGAGAACATCCCTGGTCATCCCTACTGCCTCTGATCTGGAGGACTCACTAAACAGAGAACATCCCTGGTCATCCCTGCTGCCTCTGATCTGGAGGACTCACTAAACACACATTCTTAATTTGTAAATGATGTCTGAGTGTTGGAGTGTGTCCCTGGCTATCTGTAAATAAAAATAAGTAAAATAAAATTGTGCTAACTGGTTTACTTAATATAATATACTTTTACTTTTGATACTTAAGTATACTTCAAACCAAGTACTTTTAGACTTTTCCTCAGGTAGTATTTTATTTGGTGACCTTCACTTTTACTTGAGTTATTTTCTATTATCATATCTTTACTTTTAGTTCGACAATTGGGTACTTTTTCCACCACTGAGCAGCACCTAGATATTCTGCACAGATTCTGTCAGACCTGGGCCCTAAATCTCAGTAAGACAAAAATAATGGTGTTCCAAAAAAGGTCAGGACCACAAATACAAATTCCATCTAGACACTGCTGTGGAAGGCTATCTCTCTAGCGACGGGCATGACCACCGAGTGGAAGGCTACCTCTCTAGCGACGGGCATGACCACCGAGTGGAAGGCTACCTCTCTAGCGACGGGCATGACCACCGAGTGGAAGGCTACCTCTCTAGCGACGGGCATGACCACCGAGTGGAAGGCTACCTCTCTAGCGACGGGCATGACCACCGAGTGGAAGGCTACCTCTCTAGCGATGGGCATGACCACTGAGTGGAAGGCTACCTCTCTAGCGACGGGCATGACCACCGAGTGGAAGGCTATCTCTCTAGCGACGGGCATGACCACCGAGTGGAAGGCTACCTCTCTAGCGACGGGCATGACCACCGAGTGGAAGGCTACCTCTCTAGCGACGGGCATGACCACCGAGTGGAAGGCTACCTCTCTAGCGACGGGCATGACCACCGAGTGGAAGGCTACCTCTCTAGCGACGGGCATGACCACCGAGTGGAAGGCTACCTCTCTAGCGACGGGCATGACCACCGAGTGGAAGGCTACCTCTCTAGCGACGGGCATGACCACCGAGTGGAAGGCTACCTCTCTAGCGACGGGCATGACCACCGAGTGGAAGGCTACCTCTCTAGCGACGGGCATGACCACCGAGTGGAAGGCTACCTCTCTAGCGACGGGCATGACCACCGAGTGGAAGGCAGCCAGGTACTCTGCGTCGCCCATCTTGGCTCCGTTCCAGGGGATGTTGACGTTGAACCCTGCTCCCTTCCCCTCGCCCACTCTGTTGTAGTGTGCATCCTCTGAAGTAGGGAAGAAGGTCCCATCCTCGTAGCGATGCAGGGAGATGTAGAGGACACTGGATGGAGAGAGGACAGGGGACACAGGTAGGGACAGACATTAGGACAGAGGTAGGGACAGACATTAGGACAGAGGAACAGGGGACAGACATTAGGACAGAGGAACAGGGGACAGACATTAGGACAGAGGTAGGGACAGACATTAGGACAGAGGTAGGGACAGACATTAGGACAGAGGTAGGGACAGACATTAGGACAGAGGTAGGGACAGACATTAGGACAGAGGAACAGGGGACAGACATTAGGACAGAGGAACAGGGGACAGACATTAGGACAGAGGAACAGGGGACAGACATTAGGACAGAGGTAGGGACAGACATTAGGACAGAGGACAGACATTAGGACAGAGGTAGGGACAGACATTAGGACAGAGGTAGGGACAGACATTAGGACAGAGGTAGGGACAGACATTAGGACAGAGGTAGGGACAGACATTAGGACAGACATTAGGACAGAGGTAGGGACAGACATTAGGACAGAGGTAGGGACAGACATTAGGACAGAGGAACAGAGGACAGAGGTAGGGACAGATATTAGGACAGAGGTAGGGACAGACACAGCGGAACCCCTTTGGGCCCTCGTCAAAAGAAGTGCACTAGGTATGGAATAGGCACGGCTAGGTACCTGTCATCCTCTTCGAAGATGTGCTGTGTTCCGTTGCCATGGTGAACATCCCAGTCCAGGATGAGGACCCGCAGGGGCTGCTGGGAGATGGACTGGGCGTATCGGGCGGTCAGGGCGGCAGTGTTGAAGAAACAGAATCCACAGGCAGCGTCCTTCTCGGCATGGTGACCAGGGGGGCGCACGATGGCCACGCCATTACGGACCTGGGGGGGGCGGACATACAACCGTCTGATAATTAGGGTTGGGGGGGGGGGGGACATACCACCGTCTGATAATTAGGGTTGGGGGGGGGGGGGACATACCACCGTCTGATAATTAGGGTTGGGGGGGGGGGGGACATACCACCGTCTGATAATTAGGGTTGGGGGGGGGGACATACCACCGTCTGATAATTAGGGTTGGGGGGGGGGGGACATACCACCGTCTGATAATTAGGGTTGGGGGGGGGGGGGGACATACCACCGTCTGATAATTAGGGTTGGGGGGGGGGGGGACATACCACCGTCTGATAATTAGGGTTGGGGGGGGGGGACATACCACCGTCTGATAATTAGGGTTGGGGGGGGGGGGGACATACCACCGTCTGATAATTAGGGTTGGGGGGGGGGGGGGACATACCACCGTCTGATAATTAGGGTTGGGGGGGGGGGACATACCACCGTCTGATAATTAGGGTTGGGGGGGGGGGGGACATACCACCGTCTGATAATTAGGGTTGGGGGGGGGGGGGGGACATACCACCGTCTGATAATTAGGGTTGGGGGGGGGGGGACATACCACCGTCTGATAATTAGGGTTGGGGGGGGGGGGGACATACCACCGTCTGATAATTAGGGTTGGGGGGGGGGGGGGACATACCACCGTCTGATAATTAGGGTTGGGGGGGGGGGGGGACAAACCACCGTCTGATAATTAGGGTTGGGGGGGGGACATACAACCGTCTGATAATTAGGGTTGGGGGGGGGGGGGGACATACCACCGTCTGATAATTAGGGTTGGGGGGGGGGACATACAACCGTCTGATAATTAGGGTTGGGGGGGGGGGGACATACCACCGTCTGATAATTAGGGTTGGGGGGGGGGGACATACCACCGTCTGATAATTAGGGTTGGGGGGGGGACATACCACCGTCTGATAATTAGGGTTGGGGGGGGGGACATACCACCGTCTGATAATTAGGGTTGGGGGGGGGGGGGGACATACCACCGTCTGATAATTAGGGTTGGGGGGGGGGGGGACATACCACCGTCTGATAATTAGGGTTGGGGGGGGGGGGACATACCACCGTCTGATAATTAGGGTTGGGGGGGGGCGACATACCACCGTCTGATAATTAGGGTTGGGGGGGGGGGACATACCACCGTCTGATAATTAGGGTTGGGGGGGGGACATACCACCGTCTGATAATTAGGGTTGGGGGGGGGGGACATACCACCGTCTGATAATTAGGG
This sequence comes from Salvelinus fontinalis, assembly GCF_029448725.1. Taxonomy (NCBI): domain Eukaryota; kingdom Metazoa; phylum Chordata; class Actinopteri; order Salmoniformes; family Salmonidae; genus Salvelinus; species Salvelinus fontinalis. The sequence continues at coordinate 4,702,078 of NC_074695.1, read as the reverse complement.
TTGGGGGGGGGGGACATACCACCGTCTGATAATTAGGGTTGGGGGGGGGGGGACATACCACCGTCTGATAATTAGGGTTGGGGGGGGGGGACATACCACCGTCTGATAATTAGGGTTGGGGGGGGGGGGACATACCACCGTCTGATAATTAGGGTTGGGGAGGGGGGGACATACCACCGTCTGATAATTAGGGTTGGGGGGGGGGGGGGGACATACCACCGTCTGATAATTAGGGTTGGGGGGGGGGGGACATACCACCGTCTGATAATTAGGGTTGGGGGGGGGGACATACCACCGTCTGATAATTAGGGTTGGGGGGGGGGGACATACCACCGTCTGATAATTAGGGTTGGGGGGGGGGACATACCACCGTCTGATAATTAGGGTTGGGGGGGGGGGACATACCACCGTCTGATAATTAGGGTTGGGGGGGGGGACATACCACCGTCTGATAATTAGGGTTGGGGGGGGGGGGACATACCACCGTCTGATAATTAGGGTTGGGGGGGGGGGACATACCACCGTCTGATAATTAGGGTTGGGGGGGGGGGGGGGACATACCACCGTCTGATAATTAGGGTTGGGGGGGGGGACATACCACCGTCTGATAATTAGGGTTGGGGGGGGGGGGACATACCACCGTCTGATAATTAGGGTTGGGGGGGGGGGGGGACATACCACCGTCTGATAATTAGGGTTGGGGGGGGGGGACATACCACCGTCTGATAATTAGGGTTGGGGGGGGGGACATACCACCGTCTGATAATTAGGGTTGGGGGGGGGGGACATACCACCGTCTGATAATTAGGGTTGGGGGGGGGACATACCACCGTCTGATAATTAGGGTTGGGGGGGGGGGAGACATACAACCGTCTGATAATTAGGGTTGGGGGGGGGGGCATACAACCGTCTGATAATTAGGGTTGGGGGGGGGGGACATACCACCGTCTGATAATTAGGGTTGGGGGGGGGGGGACATACCACCGTCTGATAATTAGGGTTGGGGGGGGGGACATACCACCGTCTGATAATTAGGGTTGGGGGGGGGGGAGACATACCACCGTCTGATAATTAGGGTTGGGGGGGGGGGACATACAACCGTCTGATAATTAGGGTTGGGGGGGGGGGGACATACAACCGTCTGATAATTAGGGTTGGGGGGGGACATACCACCGTCTGATAATTAGGGTTGGGGGGGGGGGACATACCACCGTCTGATAATTAGGGTTGGGGGGGGGGGGGACATACCACCGTCTGATAATTAGGGTTGGGGGGGGGGGACATACCACCGTCTGATAATTAGGGTTGGGGGGGGGGGGACATACCACCGTCTGATAATTAGGGTTGGGGGGGGGGGGGGACATACCACCGTCTGATAATTAGGGTTGGGGGGGGGGGACATACCACCGTCTGATAATTAGGGTTGGGGGGGGGGGGACATACCACCGTCTGATAATTAGGGTTGGGGGGGGGGGACATACCACCGTCTGATAATTAGGGTTGGGGGGGGGGACATACCACCGTCTGATAATTAGGGTTGGGGGGGGGGGGGGACATACCACCGTCTGATAATTAGGGTTGGGGGGGGGGACATACCACCGTCTGATAATTAGGGTTGGGGGGGGGACATACCACCGTCTGATAATTAGGGTTGGGGGGGGGACATACCACCGTCTGATAATTAGGGTTGGGGGGGGGGACATACCACCGTCTGATAATTAGGGTTGGGGGGGGGGACATACCACCGTCTGATAATTAGGGTTGGGGGGGGGGGACATACCACCGTCTGATAATTAGGGTTGGGGGGGGGGGGGACATACCACCGTCTGATAATTAGGGTGGGGGGGGGGACATACCACCGTCTGATAATTAGGGTTGGGGGGGGGGGAGACATACCACCGTCTGATAATTAGGGTTGGGGGGGGGGGGGGGACATACAACCGTCTGATAATTAGGGTTGGGGGGGGGGGGACATACCACCGTCTGATAATTAGGGTTGGGGGGGGGGGGACATACCACCGTCTGATAATTAGGGTTGGGGGGGGGGGACATACCACCGTCTGATAATTAGGGTTGGGGGGGGGGGACATACCACCGTCTGATAATTAGGGTTGGGGGGGGGGGACATACCACCGTCTGATAATTAGGGTTGGGGGGGGGGGGGACATACCACCGTCTGATAATTAGGGTTGGGGGGGGGGACATACCACCGTCTGATAATTAGGGTTGGGGGGGGGGGACATACCACCGTCTGATAATTAGGGTTGGGGGGGGGGGGACATACCACCGTCTGATAATTAGGGTTGGGGGGGGGGACATACCACCGTCTGATAATTAGGGTTGGGGGGGGGGGACATACCACCGTCTGATAATTAGGGTTGGGGGGGGGGGGACATACCACCGTCTGATAATTAGGGTTGGGGGGGGGGGGACATACCACCGTCTGATAATTAGGGTTGGGGGGGGGGGGACATACCACCGTCTGATAATTAGGGTTGGGGGGGGGGGGACATACCACCGTCTGATAATTAGGGTTGGGGGGGGGGGGACATACCACCGTCTGATAATTAGGGTTGGGGGGGGGGACATACCACCGTCTGATAATTAGGGTTGGGGGGGGGGGACATACCACCGTCTGATAATTAGGGTTGGGGGGGGGGGACATACCACCGTCTGATAATTAGGGTTGGGGGGGGGGACATACCACCGTCTGATAATTAGGGTTGGGGGGGGGGGGACATACCACCGTCTGATAATTAGGGTTGGGGGGGGGGGACATACCACCGTCTGATAATTAGGGTTGGGGGGGGGGGACATACCACCGTCTGATAATTAGGGTTGGGGGGGGGGGGGACATACCACCGTCTGATAATTAGGGTTGGGGGGGGGGGGACATACCACCGTCTGATAATTAGGGTTGGGGGGGGGGACATACCACCGTCTGATAATTAGGGTTGGGGGGGGGGGGACATACCACCGTCTGATAATTAGGGTTGGGGGGGGGGACATACCACCGTCTGATAATTAGGGTTGGGGGGGGGGGACATACCACCGTCTGATAATTAGGGTTGGGGGGGGGGACATACCACCGTCTGATAATTAGGGTTGGGGGGGGGGGGGGACATACCACCGTCTGATAATTAGGGTTGGGGGGGGGGGGACATACCACCGTCTGATAATTAGGGTTGGGGGGGGGGGGGGACATACCACCGTCTGATAATTAGGGTTGGGGGGGGGGGGGGACATACCACCGTCTGATAATTAGGGTTGGGGGGGGGGACATACCACCGTCTGATAATTAGGGTTGGGGGGGGGGGGGGACATACCACCGTCTGATAATTAGGGTTGGGGGGGGGGGGACATACCACCGTCTGATAATTAGGGTTGGGGGGGGGGGGGACATACCACCGTCTGATAATTAGGGTTGGGGGGGGGGGGGGACATACCACCGTCTGATAATTAGGGTTGGGGGGGGGGGGGACATACCACCGTCTGATAATTAGGGTTGGGGGGGGGAGACATACCACCGTCTGATAATTAGGGTTGGGGGGGGGGGGACATACCACCGTCTGATAATTAGGGTTGGGGGGGGGGGACATACCACCGTCTGATAATTAGGGTTGGGGGGGGGGGGACATACCACCGTCTGATAATTAGGGTTGGGGGGGGGGGGACATACCACCGTCTGATAATTAGGGTTGGGGGGGGGGGACATACCACCGTCTGATAATTAGGGTTGGGGGGGGGGGGACATACCACCGTCTGATAATTAGGGTTGGGGGGGGGGGACATACCACCGTCTGATAATTAGGGTTGGGGGGGGGGACATACCACCGTCTGATAATTAGGGTTGGGGGGGGGGGGACATACCACCGTCTGATAATTAGGGTTGGGGGGGGGGACATACCACCGTCTGATAATTAGGGTTGGGGGGGGGGGACATACCACCGTCTGATAATTAGGGTTGGGGGGGGGGGACATACCACCGTCTGATAATTAGGGTTGGGGGGGGGGGGGACATACCACCGTCTGATAATTAGGGTTGGGGGGGGGGACATACCACCGTCTGATAATTAGGGTTGGGGGGGGGGGGACATACCACCGTCTGATAATTAGGGTTGGGGGGGGGACATACCACCGTCTGATAATTAGGGTTGGGGGGGGGCGACATACCACCGTCTGATAATTAGGGTTGGGGGGGGGGGACATACCACCGTCTGATAATTAGGGTTGGGGGGGGGGGGACATACCACCGTCTGATAATTAGGGTTGGGGGGGGGGGGACATACCACCGTCTGATAATTAGGGTTGGGGGGGGGGGGACATACCACCGTCTGATAATTAGGGTTGGGGGGGGGGGACATACCACCGTCTGATAATTAGGGTTGGGGGGGGGGACATACCACCGTCTGATAATTAGGGTTGGGGGGGGGACATACCACCGTCTGATAATTAGGGTTGGGGGGGGGGGGGACATACCACCGTCTGATAATTAGGGTTGGGGGGGGACGACATACCACCGTCTGATAATTAGGGTTGGGGGGGGGGGGGGACATACCACCGTCTGATAATTAGGGTTGGGGGGGGGGGGGAGACATACCACCGTCTGATAATTAGGGTTGGGGGGGGGGACATACAACCGTCTGATAATTAGGGTTGGGGGGGGGGGGAGACATACCACCGTCTGATAATTAGGGTTGGGGGGGGGGGACATACAACCGTCTGATAATTAGGGTTGGGGGGGGGGGGGACATACCACCGTCTGATAATTAGGGTTGGGGGGGGGGGGACATACAACCGTCTGATAATTAGGGTTGGGGGGGGGGGGGACATACCACCGTCTGATAATTAGGGTTGGGGGGGGGGGGACATACCACCGTCTGATAATTAGGGTTGGGGGGGGGGGGGACATACCACCGTCTGATAATTAGGGTTGGGGGGGGGGGGACATACCACCGTCTGATAATTAGGGTTGGGGGGGGGGACATACCACCGTCTGATAATTAGGGTTGGGGGGGGGGGGACATACCACCGTCTGATAATTAGGGTTGGGGGGGGGGACATACCACCGTCTGATAATTAGGGTTGGGGGGGGGGACATACCACCGTCTGATAATTAGGGTTGGGGGGGGGGGACATACCACCGTCTGATAATTAGGGTTGGGGGGGGGGGGGACATACCACCGTCTGATAAATAGGGTTGGGGGGGGGGACATACCACCGTCTGATAATTAGGGTTGGGGGGGGGGACATACCACCGTCTGATAATTAGGGTTGGGGGGGGGGGGGACATACCACCGTCTGATAATTAGGGTTGGGGGGGGGGGACATACCACCGTCTGATAATTAGGGTTGGGGGGGGGGACATACCACCGTCTGATAATTAGGGTTGGGGGGGGGGGGACATACCACCGTCTGATAATTAGGGTTGGGGGGGGGGACATACCACCGTCTGATAATTAGGGTTGGGGGGGGGGGGGGACATACCACCGTCTGATAATTAGGGTTGGGGGGGGGGGACATACCACCGTCTGATAATTAGGGTTGGGGGGGGGGGACATACCACCGTCTGATAATTAGGGTTGGGGGGGGGGGGACATACCACCGTCTGATAATTAGGGTTGGGGGGGGGGGACATACCACCGTCTGATAATTAGGGTTGGGGGGGGGACATACCACCGTCTGATAATTAGGGTTGGGGGGGGGGGGACAAACCACCGTCTGATAATTAGGGTTGGGGGGGGGGGACATACCACCGACTGATAATTAGGGTTGGGGGGGGGGGGGACATACCACCGTCTGATAATTAGGGTTGGGGGGGGGGGGGGACATACCACCGTCTGATAATTAGGGTTGGGGGGGGGGGGACATACCACCGTCTGATAATTAGGGTTGGGGGGGGGGGGGGACATACCACCGTCTGATAATTAGGGTTGGGGGGGGGGGGGGACAAACCACCGTCTGATAATTAGGGTTGGGGGGGGGGGACATACCACCGTCTGATAATTAGGGTTGGGGGGGGGGACATACCACCGTCTGATAATTAGGGTTGGGGGGGGGGGGACATACCACCGTCTGATAATTAGGGTTGGGGGGGGGGGACATACCACCGTCTGATAATTAGGGTTGGGGGGGGGGGGACATACCACCGTCTGATAATTAGGGTTGGGGGGGGGGGGGACATACCACCGTCTGATAATTAGGGTTGGGGGGGGGGGGACATACCACCGTCTGATAATTAGGGTTGGGGGGGGGGGACATACCACCGTCTGATAATTAGGGTTGGGGGGGGGGGGACATACCACCGTCTGATAATTAGGGTTGGGGGGGGGGGGGGGACATACAACCGTCTGATAATTAGGGTTGGGGGGGGGGGGGGAAATACCACCGTCTGATAATTAGGGTTGGGGGGGGGGGACATACCACCGTCTGATAATTAGGGTTGGGGGGGGGGGGACATACCACCGTCTGATAATTAGGGTTGGGGGGGGGGACATACCACCGTCTGATAATTAGGGTTGGGGGGGGGGGGGACATACCACCGTCTGATAATTAGGGTTGGGGGGGGGGGGACATACCACCGTCTGATAATTAGGGTTGGGGGGGGGGGACATACCACCGTCTGATAATTAGGGTTGGGGGGGGGGGGACATACCACCGTCTGATAATTAGGGTTGGGGGGGGGGGGGACATACCACCGTCTGATAATTAGGGTTGGGGGGGGGGGGGACATACCACCGTCTGATAATTAGGGTTGGGGGGGGGGGACATACCACCGTCTGATAATTAGGGTTGGGGGGGGGGGACATACCACCGTCTGATAATTAGGGTTGGGGGGGGGGACATACCACCGTCTGATAATTAGGGTTGGGGGGGGGGGGGGACATACCACCGTCTGATAATTAGGGTTGGGGGGGGGGGGGGACATACCACCGTCTGATAATTAGGGTTGGGGGGGGGGGACATACCACCGTCTGATAATTAGGGTTGGGGGGGGGGGACATACCACCGTCTGATAATTAGGGTTGGGGGGGGGGGACATACCACCGTCTGATAATTAGGGTTGGGGGGGGGGACATACCACCGTCTGATAATTAGGGTTGGGGGGGGGGGGACATACCACCGTCTGATAATTAGGGTTGGGGGGGGGGGACATACCACCGTCTGATAATTAGGGTTGGGGGGGGGGGGACATACCACCGTCTGATAATTAGGGTTGGGGGGGGGGGGACATACCACCGTCTGATAATTAGGGTTGGGGGGGGGGGGACATACCACCGTCTGATAATTAGGGTTGGGGGGGGGGGGGACATACCACCGTCTGATAATTAGGGTTGGGGGGGGGGGGGACATACCACCGTCTGATAATTAGGGTTGGGGGGGGGGGGACATACCACCGTCTGATAATTAGGGTTGGGGGGGGGGGACATACCACCGTCTGATAATTAGGGTTGGGGGGGGGGGACATACCACCGTCTGATAATTAGGGTTGGGGGGGGGGGACATACCACCGTCTGATAATTAGGGTTGGGGGGGGGGGACATACCACCGTCTGATAATTAGGGTTGGGGGGGGGGGGACATACCACCGTCTGATAATTAGGGTTGGGGGGGGGGGGGGACATACCACCGTCTGATAATTAGGGTTGGGGGGGGGGGGGGACATACCACCGTCTGATAATTAGGGTTGGGGGGGGGGGGGGACAAACCACCGTCTGATAATTAGGGTTGGGGGGGGGGGACATACCACCGTCTGATAATTAGGGTTGGGGGGGGGGGGGACATACCACCGTCTGATAATTAGGGTTGGGGGGGGGGGGGACATACCACCGTCTGATAATTAGGGTTGGGGGGGGGGGACATACCACCGTCTGATAATTAGGGTTGGGGGGGGGGGGACATACCACCGTCTGATAATTAGGGTTGGGGGGGGGGGGACATACCACCGTCTGATAATTAGGGTTGGGGGGGGGGGGACATACCACCGTCTGATAATTAGGGTTGGGGGGGGGGACATACCACCGTCTGATAATTAGGGTTGGGGGGGGGGGACATACCACCGTCTGATAATTAGGGTTGGGGGGGGGGGACATACCACCGTCTGATAATTAGGGTTGGGGGGGGGGGGACATACCACCGTCTGATAATTAGGGTTGGGGGGGGGGGACATACCACCGTCTGATAATTAGGGTTGGGGGGGGGGGGACATACCACCGTCTGATAATTAGGGTTGGGGGGGGGGGACATACCACCGTCTGATAATTAGGGTTGGGGGGGGGGGGACATACCACCGTCTGATAATTAGGGTTGGGGGGGGGGGGGGACATACCACCGTCTGATAATTAGGGTTGGGGGGGGGGGGGGACATACCACCGTCTGATAATTAGGGTTGGGGGGGGGGGACATACCACCGTCTGATAATTAGGGTTGGGGGGGGGGGGACATACCACCGTCTGATAATTAGGGTTGGGGGGGGGGGACATACCACCGTCTGATAATTAGGGTTGGGGGGGGGGGGACATACCACCGTCTGATAATTAGGGTTGGGGGGGGGGGGACATACCACCGTCTGATAATTAGGGTTGGGGGGGGGGGACATACCACCGTCTGATAATTAGGGTTGGGGGGGGGGGACATACCACCGTCTGATAATTAGGGTTGGGGGGGGGGGGACATACCACCGTCTGATAATTAGGGTTGGGGGGGGGGGGGACATACCACCGTCTGATAATTAGGGTTGGGGGGGGGGGGGGACATACCACCGTCTGATAATTAGGGTTGGGGGGGGGGGGACATACCACCGTCTGATAATTAGGGTTGGGGGGGGGGGACATACCACCGTCTGATAATTAGGGTTGGGGGGGGGGGACATACCACCGTCTGATAATTAGGGTTGGGGGGGGGGGACATACCACCGTCTGATAATTAGGGTTGGGGGGGGGGGGGACATACCACCGTCTGATAATTAGGGTTGGGGGGGGGGGGACATACCACCGTCTGATAATTAGGGTTGGGGGGGGGGGACATACCACCGTCTGATAATTAGGGTTGGGGGGGGGGGACATACAACCGTCTGATAATTAGGGTTGGGGGGGGGGGGACATACCACCGTCTGATAATTAGGGTTGGGGGGGGGGACATACCACCGTCTGATAATTAGGGTTGGGGGGGGGGACATACCACCGTCTGATAATTAGGGTTGGGGGGGGGGACATACCACCGTCTGATAATTAGGGTTGGGGGGGGGGGGACATACCACCGTCTGATAATTAGGGTTGGGGGGGGGGGGACATACCACCGTCTGATAATTAGGGTTGGGGGGGGGGGGGGACATACAACCGTCTGATAATTAGGGTTGGGGGGGGGGGGGGGACAAACCACCGTCTGATAATTAGGGTTGGGGGGGGGGGACATACCACCGTCTGATAATTAGGGTTGGGGGGGGGGACATACCACCGTCTGATAATTAGGGTTGGGGGGGGGGGACATACCACCGTCTGATAATTAGGGTTGGGGGGGGGGACATACCACCGTCTGATAATTAGGGTTGGGGGGGGGGACATACCACCGTCTGATAATTAGGGTTGGGGGGGGGGACATACCACCGTCTGATAATTAGGGTTGGGGGGGGGGGGGACATACCACCGTCTGATAATTAGGGTTGGGGGGGGGGGGGGACAAACCACCGTCTGATAATTAGGGTTGGGGGGGGGGGACATACCACCGTCTGATAATTAGGGTTGGGGGGGGGGGGGACATACCACCGTCTGATAATTAGGGTTGGGGGGGGGGGACATACCACCGTCTGATAATTAGGGTTGGGGGGGGGGGGGGACATACCACCGTCTTATAATTAGGGTTGGGGGGGGGGGGGACATACCACCGTCTGATAATTAGGGTTGGGGGGGGGGGGACATACAACCGTCTGATAATTAGGGTTGGGGGGGGGGGGGGACATACCACCGTCTGATAATTAGGGTTGGGGGGGGGGGACATACCACCGTCTGATAATTAGGGTTGGGGGGGGACGACATACCACCGTCTGATAATTAGGGTTGGGGGGGGGGGGACATACCACCGTCTGATAATTAGGGTTGGGGGGGGGGGACATACCACCGTCTGATAATTAGGGTTGGGGGGGGGGGGACATACCACCGTCTGATAATTAGGGTTGGGGGGGGGGGACATACCACCGTCTGATAATTAGGGTTGGGGGGGGGGGGACATACCACCGTCTGATAATTAGGGTTGGGGGGGGGGGACATACCACCGTCTGATAATTAGGGTTGGGGGGGGGGGACATACCACCGTCTGATAATTAGGGTTGGGGGGGGGGGGGACATACCACCGTCTGATAATTAGGGTTGGGGGGGGGGGACATACCACCGTCTGATAATTAGGGTTGGGGGGGGGGACATACCACCGTCTGATAATTAGGGTTGGGGGGGGGACATACCACCGTCTGATAATTAGGGTTGGGGGGGGGACATACCACCGTCTGATAATTAGGGTTGGGGGGGGGGGGACATACCACCGTCTGATAATTAGGGTTGGGGGGGGGGGACATACCACCGTCTGATAATTAGGGTTGGGGGGGGGGGACATACCACCGTCTGATAATTAGGGTTGGGGGGGGGGACATACCACCGTCTGATAATTAGGGTTGGGGGGGGGGGGACATACCACCGTCTGATAATTAGGGTTGGGGGGGGGGGGACATACCACCGTCTGATAATTAGGGTTGGGGGGGGGGGGACATACCACCGTCTGATAATTAGGGTTGGGGGGGGGGGACATACCACCGTCTGATAATTAGGGTTGGGGGGGGGGGACATACCACCGTCTGATAATTAGGGTTGGGGGGGGGGACATACCACCGTCTGATAATTAGGGTTGGGGGGGGGGGACATACCACCGTCTGATAATTAGGGTTGGGGGGGGGGGACATACCACCGTCTGATAATTAGGGTTGGGGGGGGGGGGGACATACCACCGTCTGATAATTAGGGTTGGGGGGGGGGGACATACCACCGTCTGATAATTAGGGTTGGGGGGGGGGGGACATACCACCGTCTGATAATTAGGGTTGGGGGGGGGGGGGACATACCACCGTCTGATAATTAGGGTTGGGGGGGGGGGGGACATACCACCGTCTGATAATTAGGGTTGGGGGGGGGGGGACATACCACCGTCTGATAATTAGGGTTGGGGGGGGGGGACATACCACCGTCTGATAATTAGGGTTGGGGGGGGGGGACATACCACCGTCTGATAATTAGGGTTGGGGGGGGGGGACATACCACCGTCTGATAATTAGGGTTGGGGGGGGGGGACATACCACCGTCTGATAATTAGGGTTGGGGGGGGGGACATACCACCGTCTGATAATTAGGGTTGGGGGGGGGGGGACATACCACCGTCTGATAATTAGGGTTGGGGGGGGGGGGACATACCACCGTCTGATAATTAGGGTTGGGGGGGGGGGACATACCACCGTCTGATAATTAGGGTTGGGGGGGGGGGACATACCACCGTCTGATAATTAGGGTTGGGGGGGGGGGACATACCACCGTCTGATAATTAGGGTTGGGGGGGGGGGACATACCACCGTCTGATAATTAGGGTTGGGGGGGGGGGGACATACCACCGTCTGATAATTAGGGTTGGGGGGGGGGACATACCACCGTCTGATAATTAGGGTTGGGGGGGGGGGGGACATACCACCGTCTGATAATTAGGGTTGGGGGGGGGGGGACATACCACCGTCTGATAATTAGGGTTGGGGGGGGGGGACATACCACCGTCTGATAATTAGGGTTGGGGGGGGGGGGGGACATACCACCGTCTGATAATTAGGGTTGGGGGGGGGGGGGGGACATACCACCGTCTGATAATTAGGGTTGGGGGGGGGGGACATACCACCGTCTGATAATTAGGGTTGGGGGGGGGGGGACATACCACCGTCTGATAATTAGGGTTGGGGGGGGGGGGACATACCACCGTCTGATAATTAGGGTTGGGGGGGGGGGGACATACCACCGTCTGATAATTAGGGTTGGGGGGGGGGACATACCACCGTCTGATAATTAGGGTTGGGGGGGGGGGACATACCACCGTCTGATAATTAGGGTTGGGGGGGGGGGGACATACCACCGTCTGATAATTAGGGTTGGGGGGGGGGGACATACCACCGTCTGATAATTAGGGTTGGGGGGGGGGGGGACATACCACCGTCTGATAATTAGGGTTGGGGGGGGGGGGGACATACCACCGTCTGATAATTAGGGTTGGGGGGGGGGGGACATACCACCGTCTGATAATTAGGGTTGGGGGGGGGGGGACATACCACCGTCTGATAATTAGGGTTGGGGGGGGGGGGACATACCACCGTCTGATAATTAGGGTTGGGGGGGGGGGACATACCACCGTCTGATAATTAGGGTTGGGGGGGGGGGGGACATACCACCGTCTGATAATTAGGGTTGGGGGGGGGGACATACCACCGTCTGATAATTAGGGTTGGGGGGGGGGGGGACATACCACCGTCTGATAATTAGGGTTGGGGGGGGGGGGACATACCACCGTCTGATAATTAGGGTTGGGGGGGGGGGACATACCACCGTCTGATAATTAGGGTTGGGGGGGGGGGGACATACCACCGTCTGATAATTAGGGTTGGGGGGGGGGGACATACCACCGTCTGATAATTAGGGTTGGGGGGGGGGGGGACATACCACCGTCTGATAATTAGGGTTGGGGGGGGGGGGACATACCACCGTCTGATAATTAGGGTTGGGGGGGGGGGGGACATACAACCGTCTGATAATTAGGGTTG
>NC_074695.1:4637762-4688744 GCF_029448725.1 Salvelinus fontinalis | reverse complement strand
TATAAAACATGGTCTACCTCCACTATAAAACATGGTCTACCCCCACTATAAAACATGGTCTACCTCCACTATAAAACATGGTCTACCTCCACTATAAAACATGGTCTACCTCCACTATAAAACATGGTCTACCCCCACTATAAAACATGGTCTACCTCCACTATAAAACATGGTCTACCTCCACTATAAAACATGGTCTATAAAACATGGTCTACCCCACTATAAAACATGGTCTACCTCCACTATAAAACATGGTCTACCTCCACTATAAAACATGGTCTACCTCCACTATAAAACATGGTCTACCTCCACTATAAAACATGGTCTACCCCACTATAAAACATGGTCTACCTCCACTATAAAACATGGTCTACCTCCACTATAAAACATGGTCTACCTCCACTATAAAACATGGTCTACCTCCACTATAAAACATGGTCTACCCCCACTATAAAACATGGTCTACCTCCACTATAAAACATGGTCTACCTCCACTATAAAACATGGTCTACCTCCACTATAAAACATGGTCTACCTCCACTATAAAACATGGTCTATAAAACATGGTCTACCTCCACTATAAAACATGGTCTACCTCCACTATAAAACATGGTCTACCTCCACTATAAAACATGGTCTACCTCCACTATAAAACATGGTCTACCTCCACTATAAAACATGGTCTACCTCCACTATAAAACATGGTCTACCTATAAAACATGGTCTACCTCCACTATAAAACATGGTCTACCTCCACTATAAAACATGGTCTACCTCCACTATAAAACATGGTCTACCTCCACTATAAAACATGGTCTACCTCCACTATAAAACATGGTCTACCCCACTATAAAACATGGTCTACCTCCACTATAAAACATGGTCTACCTCCACTATAAAACATGGTCTATAAAACATGGTCTACCCCCACTATAAAACATGGTCTACCTCCACTATAAAACATGGTCTACCTCCACTATAAAACATGGTCTACCTCCACTATAAAACATGGTCTACCTCCACTATAAAACATGGTCTACCCCCACTATAAAACATGGTCTACCTCCACTATAAAACATGGTCTACCTCCACTATAAAACATGGTCTACCTCCACTATAAAACATGGTCTACCTCCACTATAAAACATGGTCTACCTCCACTATAAAACATGGTCTACCTCCACTATAAAACATGGTCTACCTCCACTATAAAACATGGTCTACCTCCACTATAAAACATGGTCTATAAAACATGGTCTACCTCCACTATAAAACATGGTCTACCTCCACTATAAAACATGGTCTACCTCCACTATAAAACATGGTCTACCTCCACTATAAAACATGGTCTACCTCCACTATAAAACATGGTCTACCTCCACTATAAAACATGGTCTACCTCCACTATAAAACATGGTCTACCTCCACTATAAAACATGGTCTATAAAACATGGTCTACCCCACTATAAAACATGGTCTACCTCCACTATAAAACATGGTCTACCTCCACTATAAAACATGGTCTACCTCCACTATAAAACATGGTCTACCTCCACTATAAAACATGGTCTACCCCCACTATAAAACATGGTCTACCCCCACTATAAAACATGGTCTACCTCCACTATAAAACATGGTCTACCTCCACTATAAAACATGGTCTACCTCTACTATAAAACATGGTCTACCCCCACTATAAAACATGGTCTACCTCCACTATAAAACATGGTCTACCTCCACTATAAAACATGGTCTACCTCCACTATAAAACATGGTCTACCCCCACTATAAAACATGGTCTATAAAACATGGTCTACCTCCACTATAAAACATGGTCTACCTCCACTATAAAACATGGTCTACCTCCACTATAAAACATGGTCTACCTCCACTATAAAACATGGTCTACCTCCACTATAAAACATGGTCTACCTCCACTATAAAACATGGTCTACCTCCACTATAAAACATGGTCTACCTCCACTATAAAACATGGTCTATAAAACATGGTCTACCCCCACTATAAAACATGGTCTACCTCCACTATAAAACATGGTCTACCTCCACTATAAAACATGGTCTACCTCCACTATAAAACATGGTCTACCTCCACTATAAAACATGGTCTACCTCCACTATAAAACATGGTCTACCTCCACTATAAAACATGGTCTACCTCCACTATAAAACATGGTCTACCCCCACTATAAAACATGGTCTACCCCCACTATAAAACATGGTCTACCTCCACTATAAAACATGGTCTACCTCCACTATAAAACATGGTCTATAAAACATGGTCTACCTCCACTATAAAACATGGTCTACCTCCACTATAAAACATGGTCTACCTCCACTATAAAACATGGTCTACCTCCACTATAAAACATGGTCTACCTCCACTATAAAACATGGTCTACCCCTAAAACATGGTCTACCTCCACTATAAAACATGGTCTACCTCCACTATAAAACATGGTCTATAAAACATGGTCTACCTCCACTATAAAACATGGTCTACCTCCACTATAAAACATGGTCTACCTCCACTATAAAACATGGTCTACCTCCACTATAAAACATGGTCTACCTCCACTATAAAACATGGTCTACCTCCACTATAAAACATGGTCTACCTCCACTATAAAACATGGTCTACCTCCACTATAAAACATGGTCTACCTCCACTATAAAACATGGTCTACCCCCACTATAAAACATGGTCTACCTCCACTATAAAACATGGTCTACCTCCACTATAAAACATGGTCTACCTCCACTATAAAACATGGTCTACCTCCACTATAAAACATGGTCTACCTCCACTATAAAACATGGTCTACCTCCACTATAAAACATGGTCTACCTCCACTATAAAACATGGTCTACCTCCACTATAAAACATGGTCTACCTCCACTATAAAACATGGTCTACCCCCACTATAAAACATGGTCTACCTCCACTATAAAACATGGTCTACCTCCACTATAAAACATGGTCTACCTCCACTATAAAACATGGTCTACCTCCACTATAAAACATGGTCTACCCCACTATAAAACATGGTCTACCTCCACTATAAAACATGGTCTACCTCCACTATAAAACATGGTCTACCTCCACTATAAAACATGGTCTATAAAACATGGTCTACCTCCACTATAAAACATGGTCTACCTCCACTATAAAACATGGTCTACCCCACTATAAAACATGGTCTACCTCCACTATAAAACATGGTCTACCTCCACTATAAAACATGGTCTATAAAACATGGTCTACCTCCACTATAAAACATGGTCTACCTCCACTATAAAACATGGTCTATAAAACATGGTCTACCTCCACTATAAAACATGGTCTACCTCCACTATAAAACATGGTCTACCTCCACTATAAAACATGGTCTACCCCCACTATAAAACATGGTCTACCTCCACTATAAAACATGGTCTACCTCCACTATAAAACATGGTCTACCTCCACTATAAAACATGGTCTACCTCCACTATAAAACATGGTCTACCTCCACTATAAAACATGGTCTACCTCCACTATAAAACATGGTCTACCTCCACTATAAAACATGGTCTACCTCCACTATAAAACATGGTCTACCTCCACTATAAAACATGGTCTACCCCCACTATAAAACATGGTCTACCTCCACTATAAAACATGGTCTATAAAACATGGTCTACCCCACTATAAAACATGGTCTACCTCCACTATAAAACATGGTCTATAAAACATGGTCTACCTCCACTATAAAACATGGTCTACCTCCACTATAAAACATGGTCTACCTCCACTATAAAACATGGTCTACCTCCACTATAAAACATGGTCTACCTCTACTATAAAACATGGTCTATAAAACATGGTCTACCCCACTATAAAACATGGTCTATAAAACATGGTCTACCTCCACTATAAAACATGGTCTACCTCCACTATAAAACATGGTCTACCTCCACTATAAAACATGGTCTATAAAACATGGTCTACCTCCACTATAAAACATGGTCTACCTCCACTATAAAACATGGTCTACCTCCACTATAAAACATGGTCTACCTCCACTATAAAACATGGTCTACCTCCACTATAAAACATGGTCTACCTCCACTATAAAACATGGTCTACCTCCACTATAAAACATGGTCTACCCCCACTATAAAACATGGTCTACCTCCACTATAAAACATGGTCTACCCCCACTATAAAACATGGTCTACCTCCACTATAAAACATGGTCTACCTCTACTATAAAACATGGTCTATAAAACATGGTCTACCTCCACTATAAAACATGGTCTACCTCCACTATAAAACATGGTCTACCTCCACTATAAAACATGGTCTACCTCCACTATAAAACATGGTCTACCTCCACTATAAAACATGGTCTACCCCCACTATAAAACATGGTCTACCTCCACTATAAAACATGGTCTACCTCCACTATAAAACATGGTCTACCTCCACTATAAAACATGGTCTATAAAACATGGTCTACCCCACTATAAAACATGGTCTACCTCCACTATAAAACATGGTCTACCCCCACTATAAAACATGGTCTACCTCCACTATAAAACATGGTCTACCTCCACTATAAAACATGGTCTACCCCCACTATAAAACATGGTCTACCCCCACTATAAAACATGGTCTATAAAACATGGTCTACCTCCACTATAAAACATGG
Source organism: Salvelinus fontinalis (assembly GCF_029448725.1). Taxonomy (NCBI): domain Eukaryota; kingdom Metazoa; phylum Chordata; class Actinopteri; order Salmoniformes; family Salmonidae; genus Salvelinus; species Salvelinus fontinalis. Next base: position 4,684,032 of record NC_074695.1, on the reverse strand, counting down.
TCTACCTCCACTATAAAACATGGTCTACCTCCACTATAAAACATGGTCTACCTCCACTATAAAACATGGTCTATAAAACATGGTCTACCTCCACTATAAAACATGGTCTACCTCCACTATAAAACATGGTCTACCTCCACTATAAAACATGGTCTACCTCCACTATAAAACATGGTCTACCTCCACTATAAAACATGGTCTATAAAACATGGTCTACCTCCACTATAAAACATGGTCTACCTCCACTATAAAACATGGTCTATAAAACATGGTCTACCTCCACTATAAAACATGGTCTACCTCCACTATAAAACATGGTCTACCTCCACTATAAAACATGGTCTACCTCCACTATAAAACATGGTCTACCCCCACTATAAAACATGGTCTACCTCCACTATAAAACATGGTCTATAAAACATGGTCTACCTCCACTATAAAACATGGTCTACCTCCACTATAAAACATGGTCTACCTCCACTATAAAACATGGTCTACCTCCACTATAAAACATGGTCTACCTCCACTATAAAACATGGTCTACCTCCACTATAAAACATGGTCTACCTCCACTATAAAACATGGTCTACCTCCACTATAAAACATGGTCTACCCCCACTATAAAACATGGTCTACCTCCACTATAAAACATGGTCTACCTCCACTATAAAACATGGTCTACCTCCACTATAAAACATGGTCTACCTCCACTATAAAACATGGTCTACCTCCACTATAAAACATGGTCTACCTCCACTATAAAACATGGTCTACCTCCACTATAAAACATGGTCTATAAAACATGGTCTACCTCCACTATAAAACATGGTCTACCTCCACTATAAAACATGGTCTACCTCCACTATAAAACATGGTCTACCTCCACTATAAAACATGGTCTACCTCCACTATAAAACATGGTCTACCCCCACTATAAAACATGGTCTACCTCCACTATAAAACATGGTCTACCTCCACTATAAAACATGGTCTACCTCCACTATAAAACATGGTCTATAAAACATGGTCTACCTCCACTATAAAACATGGTCTACCTCCACTATAAAACATGGTCTACCTCCACTATAAAACATGGTCTACCTCCACTATAAAACATGGTCTACCTCCACTATAAAACATGGTCTACCTCCACTATAAAACATGGTCTACCTCCACTATAAAACATGGTCTATAAAACATGGTCTACCTCCACTATAAAACATGGTCTACCTCCACTATAAAACATGGTCTACCTCCACTATAAAACATGGTCTACCTCCACTATAAAACATGGTCTACCTCCACTATAAAACATGGTCTACCTCCACTATAAAACATGGTCTACCTCCACTATAAAACATGGTCTACCTCCACTATAAAACATGGTCTACCTCCACTATAAAACATGGTCTACCTCCACTATAAAACATGGTCTATAAAACATGGTCTACCTCCACTATAAAACATGGTCTACCTCCACTATAAAACATGGTCTATAAAACATGGTCTACCCCCACTATAAAACATGGTCTATAAAACATGGCTCCCACTATAAAACATGGTCTACCTCCACTATAAAACATGGTCTACCTCCACTATAAAACATGGTCTACCTCCACTATAAAACATGGTCTACCTCCACTATAAAACATGGTCTACCTCCACTATAAAACATGGTCTACCTCCACTATAAAACATGGTCTACCTCCACTATAAAACATGGTCTACCCCCACTATAAAACATGGTCTACCTCCACTATAAAACATGGTCTACCCCACTATAAAACATGGTCTACCTCCACTATAAAACATGGTCTACCTCCACTATAAAACATGGTCTATAAAACATGGTCTACCTCCACTATAAAACATGGTCTACCTCCACTATAAAACATGGTCTACCTCCACTATAAAACATGGTCTATAAAACATGGTCTACCTCCACTATAAAACATGGTCTACCTCCACTATAAAACATGGTCTACCTCCACTATAAAACATGGTCTACCCCCACTATAAAACATGGTCTACCTCCACTATAAAACATGGTCTACCTCCACTATAAAACATGGTCTACCTCCACTATAAAACATGGTCTACCTCCACTATAAAACATGGTCTACCTCCACTATAAAACATGGTCTACCTCCACTATAAAACATGGTCTACCTCCACTATAAAACATGGTCTATAAAACATGGTCTATAAAACATGGTCTACCTCCACTATAAAACATGGTCTATAAAACATGGTCTACCTCCACTATAAAACATGTTCTACCCCACTATAAAACATGGTCTACCCCCACTATAAAACATGGTCTACCCCCACTATAAAACATGGTCTACCCCCACTATAAAACATGGTCTACCTCCACTATAAAACATGGTCTACCTCCACTATAAAACATGGTCTACCCCCACTATAAAACATGGTCTATAAAACATGGTCTACCCCCACTATAAAACATGGTCTACCTCCACTATAAAACATGGTCTACCTCCACTATAAAACATGGTCTATAAAACATGGTCTACCCCACTATAAAACATGGTCTACCTCCACTATAAAACATGGTCTATAAAACATGGTCTACCTCCACTATAAAACATGGTCTATAAAACATGGTCTACCCCCACTATAAAACATGGTCTACCTCCACTATAAAACATGGTCTACCCCCACTATAAAACATGGTCTACCTCCACTATAAAACATGGTCTACCTCCACTATAAAACATGGTCTACCTCCACTATAAAACATGGTCTATAAAACATGGTCTACCTCCACTATAAAACATGGTCTACCTCCACTATAAAACATGGTCTACCCCCACTATAAAACATGGTCTACCTCCACTATAAAACATGGTCTACCTCCCACTATAAAACATGGTCTACCTCCACTATAAAACATGGTCTATAAAACATGGTCTACCTCCACTATAAAACATGGTCTATAAAACATGGTCTACCTCCACTATAAAACATGGTCTACCTCCACTATAAAACATGGTCTACCTCCACTATAAAACATGGTCTACCTCCACTATAAAACATGGTCTATAAAACATGGTCTACCTCCACTATAAAACATGGTCTACCTCCACTATAAAACATGGTCTACCTCCACTATAAAACATGGTCTACCTCCACTATAAAACATGGTCTACCTCCACTATAAAACATGGTCTACCTCCACTATAAAACATGGTCTACCTCCACTATAAAACATGGTCTACCTCCACTATAAAACATGGTCTACCTCCACTATAAAACATGGTCTACCTCCACTATAAAACATGGTCTATAAAACATGGTCTACCTCCACTATAAAACATGGTCTACCTCCACTATAAAACATGGTCTACCCCCACTATAAAACATGGTCTACCTCCACTATAAAACATGGTCTACCTCCACTATAAAACATGGTCTACCTCCACTATAAAACATGGTCTATAAAACATGGTCTACCTCCACTATAAAACATGGTCTACCTCCACTATAAAACATGGTCTACCTCCACTATAAAACATGGTCTACCTCCACTATAAAACATGGTCTACCTCCACTATAAAACATGGTCTACCTCCACTATAAAACATGGTCTACCTCCACTATAAAACATGGTCTATAAAACATGGTCTACCTCCACTATAAAACATGGTCTATAAAACATGGTCTACCCCACTATAAAACATGGTCTACCCCACTATAAAACATGGTCTACCTCCACTATAAAACATGGTCTATAAAACATGGTCTACCTCCACTATAAAACATGGTCTACCTCCACTATAAAACATGGTCTACCTCCACTATAAAACATGGTCTACCTCCACTATAAAACATGGTCTACCTCCACTATAAAACATGGTCTACCTCCACTATAAAACATGGTCTACCTCCACTATAAAACATGGTCTACCTCCACTATAAAACATGGTCTACCTCCACTATAAAACATGGTCTACCTCCACTATAAAACATGGTCTACCTCCACTATAAAACATGGTCTACCTCCACTATAAAACATGGTCTACCTCCACTATAAAACATGGTCTATAAAACATGGTCTATAAAACATGGTCTACCTCCACTATAAAACATGGTCTACCTCCACTATAAAACATGGTCTACCCCCACTATAAAACATGGTCTACCTCCACTATAAAACATGGTCTACCCCACTAAAACATGTCATAAAACATGGTCTACCTCCACTATAAAACATGGTCTACCTCCACTATAAAACATGGTCTACCTCCACTATAAAACATGGTCTACCTCCACTATAAAACATGGTCTATAAAACATGGTCTACCCCCACTATAAAACATGGTCTACCTCCACTATAAAACATGGTCTACCTCCACTATAAAACATGGTCTACCTCCACTATAAAACATGGTCTACCCCCACTATAAAACATGGTCTACCTCCACTATAAAACATGGTCTACCTCCACTATAAAACATGGTCTACCTCCACTATAAAACATGGTCTACCTCCACTATAAAACATGGTCTACCTCCACTATAAAACATGGTCTACCTCCACTATAAAACATGGTCTACCTCCACTATAAAACATGGTCTACCCCCACTATAAAACATGGTCTACCTCCACTATAAAACATGGTCTACCTCCACTATAAAACATGGTCTACCTCCACTATAAAACATGGTCTACCTCCACTATAAAACATGGTCTACCTCCACTATAAAACATGGTCTATAAAACATGGTCTACCTCCACTATAAAACATGGTCTACCTCCACTATAAAACATGGTCTACCTCCACTATAAAACATGGTCTACCTCCACTATAAAACATGGTCTACCCCCACTATAAAACATGGTCTACCTCCACTATAAAACATGGTCTATAAAACATGGTCTACCTCCACTATAAAACATGGTCTACCTCCACTATAAAACATGGTCTACCTCCACTATAAAACATGGTCTATAAAACATGGTCTACCTCCACTATAAAACATGGTCTATAAAACATGGTCTACCTCCACTATAAAACATGGTCTACCTCCACTATAAAACATGGTCTACCTCCACTATAAAACATGGTCTACCTCCACTATAAAACATGGTCTATAAAACATGGTCTACCTCCACTATAAAACATGGTCTACCTCCACTATAAAACATGGTCTACCTCCACTATAAAACATGGTCTACCTCCACTATAAAACATGGTCTATAAAACATGGTCTACCTCCACTATAAAACATGGTCTACCTCCACTATAAAACATGGTCTACCTCCACTATAAAACATGGTCTACCCCCACTATAAAACATGGTCTACCTCCACTATAAAACATGGTCTACCTCCACTATAAAACATGGTCTACCTCCACTATAAAACATGGTCTACCTCCACTATAAAACATGGTCTACCTCCACTATAAAACATGGTCTACCTCCACTATAAAACATGGTCTACCTCCACTATAAAACATGGTCTACCTCCACTATAAAACATGGTCTACCTCCACTATAAAACATGGTCTATAAAACATGGTCTATAAAACATGGTCTACCTCCACTATAAAACATGGTCTATAAAACATGGTCTACCTCCACTATAAAACATGGTCTACCCCCACTATAAAACATGGTCTACCCCCACTATAAAACATGGTCTACCCCCACTATAAAACATGGTCTACCTCCACTATAAAACATGGTCTACCTCCACTATAAAACATGGTCTACCTCCACTATAAAACATGGTCTACCCCACTATAAAACATGGTCTATAAAACATGGTCTACCCCCACTATAAAACATGGTCTACCTCCACTATAAAACATGGTCTACCTCCACTATAAAACATGGTCTATAAAACATGGTCTACCTCCACTATAAAACATGGTCTACCTCCACTATAAAACATGGTCTATAAAACATGGTCTACCTCCACTATAAAACATGGTCATAAAACATGGTCTACCCCACTATAAAACATGGTCTACCTCCACTATAAAACATGGTCTACCTCCACTATAAAACATGGTCTACCTCCACTATAAAACATGGTCTACCTCCACTATAAAACATGGTCTACCTCCACTATAAAACATGGTCTATAAAACATGGTCTACCTCCACTATAAAACATGGTCTACCCCACTATAAAACATGGTCTACCCCCACTATAAAACATGGTCTACCTCCACTATAAAACATGGTCTACCTCCACTATAAAACATGGTCTACCTCCACTATAAAACATGGTCTATAAAACATGGTCTACCCCACTATAAAACATGGTCTACCCCACTATAAAACATGGTCTACCCCACTATAAAACATGGTCTACCTCCACTATAAAACATGGTCTACCTCCACTATAAAACATGGTCTACCTCCACTATAAAACATGGTCTACCCCCACTATAAAACATGGTCTATAAAACATGGTCTACCTCCACTATAAAACATGGTCTACCTCCACTATAAAACATGGTCTACCTCCACTATAAAACATGGTCTACCTCCACTATAAAACATGGTCTACCCCCACTATAAAACATGGTCTACCTCCACTATAAAACATGGTCTACCTCCACTATAAAACATGGTCTACCTCCACTATAAAACATGGTCTACCTCCACTATAAAACATGGTCTACCTCCACTATAAAACATGGTCTATAAAACATGGTCTACCTCCACTATAAAACATGGTCTACCTCCACTATAAAACATGGTCTACCTCCACTATAAAACATGGTCTACCCCACTATAAAACATGGTCTACCTCTACTATAAAACATGGTCTACCTCCACTATAAAACATGGTCTATAAAACATGGTCTACCTCCACTATAAAACATGGTCTACCTCCACTATAAAACATGGTCTACCTCCACTATAAAACATGGTCTACCTCCACTATAAAACATGGTCTACCTCCACTATAAAACATGGTCTACCTCCACTATAAAACATGGTCTACCTCCACTATAAAACATGGTCTATAAAACATGGTCTACCTCCACTATAAAACATGGTCTATAAAACATGGTCTACCTCCACTATAAAACATGGTCTACCCCCACTATAAAACATGGTCTACCTCCACTATAAAACATGGTCTATAAAACATGGTCTACCCCACTATAAAACATGGTCTACCTCCACTATAAAACATGGTCTACCTCCACTATAAAACATGGTCTACCTCCACTATAAAACATGGTCTACCTCCACTATAAAACATGGTCTACCTCCACTATAAAACATGGTCTACCTCCACTATAAAACATGGTCTACCTCCACTATAAAACATGGTCTACCTCCACTATAAAACATGGTCTACCTCCACTATAAAACATGGTCTACCTCCACTATAAAACATGGTCTACCTCCACTATAAAACATGGTCTACCTCCACTATAAAACATGGTCTATAAACATGGTCTATAAAACATGGTCTACCTCCACTATAAAACATGGTCTACCTCCACTATAAAACATGGTCTACCCCCACTATAAAACATGGTCTACCTCCACTATAAAACATGGTCTACCCCACTATAAACATGTCTATAAAACATGGTCTACCTCCACTATAAAACATGGTCTACCTCCACTATAAAACATGGTCTACCTCCACTATAAAACATGGTCTACCTCCACTATAAAACATGGTCTATAAAACATGGTCTACCCCCACTATAAAACATGGTCTACCTCCACTATAAAACATGGTCTACCTCCACTATAAAACATGGTCTACCTCCACTATAAAACATGGTCTACCTCCACTATAAAACATGGTCTACCTCCACTATAAAACATGGTCTACCTCCACTATAAAACATGGTCTACCTCCACTATAAAACATGGTCTACCTCCACTATAAAACATGGTCTACCTCCACTATAAAACATGGTCTACCTCCACTATAAAACATGGTCTACCTCCACTATAAAACATGGTCTACCCCCACTATAAAACATGGTCTACCTCCACTATAAAACATGGTCTACCTCCACTATAAAACATGGTCTACCTCCACTATAAAACATGGTCTACCTCCACTATAAAACATGGTCTACCCCACTATAAAACATGTCTATAAAACATGGTCTACCTCCAATATAAAACATGGTCTACCTCCACTATAAAACATGGTCTACCTCCACTATAAAACATGGTCTACCTCCACTATAAAACATGGTCTACCCCCACTATAAAACATGGTCTACCCCCACTATAAAACATGGTCTATAAAACATGGTCTACCTCCACTATAAAACATGGTCTACCCCCACTATAAAACATGGTCTACCTCCACTATAAAACATGGTCTATAAAACATGGTCTACCTCCACTATAAAACATGGTCTATAAAACATGGTCTACCTCCACTATAAAACATGGTCTACCTCCACTATAAAACATGGTCTACCTCCACTATAAAACATGGTCTACCTCCACTATAAAACATGGTCTATAAAACATGGTCTACCTCCACTATAAAACATGGTCTACCTCCACTATAAAACATGGTCTACCTCCACTATAAAACATGGTCTACCTCCACTATAAAACATGGTCTACCTCCACTATAAAACATGGTCTACCTCCACTATAAAACATGGTCTACCTCCACTATAAAACATGGTCTACCTCCACTATAAAACATGGTCTACCTCCACTATAAAACATGGTCTACCTCCACTATAAAACATGGTCTACCTCCACTATAAAACATGGTCTACCTCCACTATAAAACATGGTCTATAAAACATGGTCTACCTCCACTATAAAACATGGTCTACCTCCACTATAAAACATGGTCTACCTCCACTATAAAACATGGTCTACCTCCACTATAAAACATGGTCTACCTCCACTATAAAACATGGTCTACCCCCACTATAAAACATGGTCTACCTCCACTATAAAACATGGTCTACCCCACTATAAAACATGGTCTACCTCCACTATAAAACATGGTCTACCTCCACTATAAAACATGGTCTACCTCCACTATAAAACATGGTCTACCTCCACTATAAAACATGGTCTACCTCCACTATAAAACATGGTCTACCTCCACTATAAAACATGGTCTACCTCCACTATAAAACATGGTCTACCTCCACTATAAAACATGGTCTACCTCCACTATAAAACATGGTCTACCTCCACTATAAAACATGGTCTACCTCCACTATAAAACATGGTCTACCTCCACTATAAAACATGGTCTACCTCCACTATAAAACATGGTCTACCTCCACTATAAAACATGGTCTACCTCCACTATAAAACATGGTCTATAAAACATGGTCTACCTCCACTATAAAACATGGTCTACCTCCACTATAAAACATGGTCTACCTCCACTATAAAACATGGTCTACCTCCACTATAAAACATGGTCTACCCCACTATAAAACATGGTCTACCTCCACTATAAAACATGGTCTATAAACATGCTACCTCACTATAAAACATGGTCTACCTCCACTATAAAACATGGTCTACCCCACTATAAAACATGGTCTACCTCCACTATAAAACATGGTCTACCTCCACTATAAAACATGGTCTACCTCCACTATAAAACATGGTCTATAAAACATGGTCTATAAAACATGGTCTACCTCCACTATAAAACATGGTCTACCTCCACTATAAAACATGGTCTACCTCCACTATAAAACATGGTCTACCTCCACTATAAAACATGGTCTACCTCCACTATAAAACATGGTCTACCCCCACTATAAAACATGGTCTACCTCCACTATAAAACATGGTCTACCTCCACTATAAAACATGGTCTACCTCCACTATAAAACATGGTCTACCTCCACTATAAAACATGGTCTACCCCACTATAAAACATGGTCTACCTCCACTATAAAACATGGTCTACCTCCACTATAAAACATGGTCTACCTCCACTATAAAACATGGTCTACCTCCACTATAAAACATGGTCTACCTCCACTATAAAACATGGTCTATAAAACATGGTCTACCCCACTATAAAACATGGTCTACCTCCACTATAAAACATGGTCTACCTCCACTATAAAACATGGTCTACCCCCACTATAAAACATGGTCTACCTCCACTATAAAACATGGTCTATAAAACATGGTCTACCTCCACTATAAAACATGGTCTACCTCCACTATAAAACATGGTCTACCTCCACTATAAAACATGGTCTACCTCCACTATAAAACATGGTCTATAAAACATGGTCTACCTCCACTATAAAACATGGTCTACCTCCACTATAAAACATGGTCTACCCCCACTATAAAACATGGTCTACCTCCACTATAAAACATGGTCTACCTCCACTATAAAACATGGTCTATAAAACATGGTCTACCTCCACTATAAAACATGGTCTACCTCCACTATAAAACATGGTCTACCTCCACTATAAAACATGGTCTACCTCCACTATAAAACATGGTCTACCTCCACTATAAAACATGGTCTACCTCCACTATAAAACATGGTCTACCTCCACTATAAAACATGGTCTACCTCCACTATAAAACATGGTCTACCTCCACTATAAAACATGGTCTATAAAACATGGTCTACCTCCACTATAAAACATGGTCTACCTCCACTATAAAACATGGTCTACCTCCACTATAAAACATGGTCTACCTCCACTATAAAACATGGTCTATAAAACATGGTCTACCTCCACTATAAAACATGGTCTACCTCCACTATAAAACATGGTCTACCTCCACTATAAAACATGGTCTACCCCCACTATAAAACATGGTCTACCTCCACTATAAAACATGGTCTACCTCCACTATAAAACATGGTCTACCTCCACTATAAAACATGGTCTACCTCCACTATAAAACATGGTCTACCTCCACTATAAAACATGGTCTATAAAACATGGTCTACCCCACTATAAAACATGGTCTACCTCCACTATAAAACATGGTCTACCCCACTATAAAACATGGTCTACCTCCACTATAAAACATGGTCTACCTCCACTATAAAACATGGTCTACCTCCACTATAAAACATGGTCTACCTCCACTATAAAACATGGTCTACCTCCACTATAAAACATGGTCTACCTCCACTATAAAACATGGTCTACCTCCACTATAAAACATGGTCTATAAAACATGGTCTATAAAACATGGTCTACCTCCACTATAAAACATGGTCTACCTCCACTATAAAACATGGTCTACCTCCACTATAAAACATGGTCTACCTCCACTATAAAACATGGTCTACCTCCACTATAAAACATGGTCTACCCCCACTATAAAACATGGTCTACCTCCACTATAAAACATGGTCTACCTCCACTATAAAACATGGTCTACCTCCACTATAAAACATGGTCTACCTCCACTATAAAACATGGTCTACCTCCACTATAAAACATGGTCTACCTCCACTATAAAACATGGTCTACCTCCACTATAAAACATGGTCTACCTCCACTATAAAACATGGTCTACCCCCACTATAAAACATGGTCTACCTCCACTATAAAACATGGTCTATAAAACATGGTCTACCTCCACTATAAAACATGGTCTACCTCCACTATAAAACATGGTCTACCTCCACTATAAAACATGGTCTACCCCCACTATAAAACATGGTCTACCTCCACTATAAAACATGGTCTATAAAACATGGTCTACCTCCACTATAAAACATGGTCTACCTCCACTATAAAACATGGTCTACCCCCACTATAAAACATGGTCTACCTCCACTATAAAACATGGTCTATAAAACATGGTCTACCTCCACTATAAAACATGGTCTACCTCCACTATAAAACATGGTCTACCTCCACTATAAAACATGGTCTACCCCCACTATAAAACATGGTCTACCTCCACTATAAAACATGGTCTATAAAACATGGTCTACCTCCACTATAAAACATGGTCTACCTCCACTATAAAACATGGTCTACCTCCACTATAAAACATGGTCTACCTCCACTATAAAACATGGTCTACCTCCACTATAAAACATGGTCTACCTCCACTATAAAACATGGTCTACCTCCACTATAAAACATGGTCTACCTCCACTATAAAACATGGTCTACCTCCACTATAAAACATGGTCTATAAAACATGGTCTACCTCCACTATAAAACATGGTCTACCTCCACTATAAAACATGGTCTACCTCCACTATAAAACATGGTCTACCTCCACTATAAAACATGGTCTATAAAACATGGTCTACCTCCACTATAAAACATGGTCTACCTCCACTATAAAACATGGTCTACCCCCACTATAAAACATGGTCTACCTCCACTATAAAACATGGTCTACCTCCACTATAAAACATGGTCTACCTCCACTATAAAACATGGTCTACCTCCACTATAAAACATGGTCTACCTCCACTATAAAACATGGTCTACCTCCACTATAAAACATGGTCTATAAAACATGGTCTACCCCACTATAAAACATGGTCTACCTCCACTATAAAACATGGTCTACCCCACTATAAAACATGGTCTACCTCCACTATAAAACATGGTCTATAAAACAGGTCTACCCCACTATAAAACATGGTCTACCTCCACTATAAAACATGGTCTACCCCACTATAAAACATGGTCTACCTCCACTATAAAACATGGTCTACCTCCACTATAAAACATGGTCTACCTCCACTATAAAACATGGTCTACCCCACTATAAAACATGGTCTACCTCCACTATAAAACATGGTCTACCTCCACTATAAAACATGGTCTACCTCCACTATAAAACATGGTCTACCTCCACTATAAAACATGGTCTACCTCCACTATAAAACATGGTCTACCTCCACTATAAAACATGGTCTACCTCCACTATAAAACATGGTCTACCTCCACTATAAAACATGGTCTACCCCCACTATAAAACATGGTCTACCCCCACTATAAAACATGGTCTACCTCCACTATAAAACATGGTCTACCTCCACTATAAAACATGGTCTACCTCCACTATAAAACATGGTCTACCTCCACTATAAAACATGGTCTACCTCCACTATAAAACATGGTCTATAAAACATGGTCTACCTCCACTATAAAACATGGTCTACCTCCACTATAAAACATGGTCTACCTCCACTATAAAACATGGTCTACCTCCACTATAAAACATGGTCTACCCCCACTATAAAACATGGTCTACCTCCACTATAAAACATGGTCTACCTCCACTATAAAACATGGTCTACCTCCACTATAAAACATGGTCTACCTCCACTATAAAACATGGTCTACCCCCACTATAAAACATGGTCTACCTCCACTATAAAACATGGTCTACCTCCACTATAAAACATGGTCTATCCACTATAAAACATGGTCTACCTCCACTATAAAACATGGTCTACCTCCACTATAAAACATGGTCTACCTCCACTATAAAACATGGTCTACCTCCACTATAAAACATGGTCTACCTCCACTATAAAACATGGTCTACCCCCACTATAAAACATGGTCTACCTCCACTATAAAACATGGTCTACCTCCACTATAAAACATGGTCTACCTCCACTATAAAACATGGTCTACCTCCACTATAAAACATGGTCTACCCCCACTATAAAACATGGTCTACCTCCACTATAAAACATGGTCTACCTCCACTATAAAACATGGTCTACCTCCACTATAAAACATGGTCTACCTCCACTATAAAACATGGTCTACCTCCACTATAAAACATGGTCTACCCCCACTATAAAACATGGTCTACCTCCACTATAAAACATGGTCTATAAAACATGGTCTACCTCCACTATAAAACATGGTCTACCTCCACTATAAAACATGGTCTACCCCCACTATAAAACATGGTCTACCTCCACTATAAAACATGGTCTATAAAACATGGTCTACCTCCACTATAAAACATGGTCTACCTCCACTATAAAACATGGTCTACCTCCACTATAAAACATGGTCTACCTCCACTATAAAACATGGTCTACCTCCACTATAAAACATGGTCTATAAAACATGGTCTACCTCCACTATAAAACATGGTCTACCTCCACTATAAAACATGGTCTACCTCCACTATAAAACATGGTCTACCTCCACTATAAAACATGGTCTACCTCCACTATAAAACATGGTCTACCTCCACTATAAAACATGGTCTACCTCCACTATAAAACATGGTCTACCTCCACTATAAAACATGGTCTATAAAACATGGTCTACCTCCACTATAAAACATGGTCTACCTCCACTATAAAACATGGTCTACCTCCACTATAAAACATGGTCTACCTCCACTATAAAACATGGTCTATAAAACATGGTCTACCTCCACTATAAAACATGGTCTACCTCCACTATAAAACATGGTCTACCTCCACTATAAAACATGGTCTACCTCCACTATAAAACATGGTCTACCTCCACTATAAAACATGGTCTACCTCCACTATAAAACATGGTCTACCTCCACTATAAAACATGGTCTACCTCCACTATAAAACATGGTCTACCTCCACTATAAAACATGGTCTATAAAACATGGTCTACCTCCACTATAAAACATGGTCTACCTCCACTATAAAACATGGTCTACCTCCACTATAAAACATGGTCTACCTCCACTATAAAACATGGTCTACCTCCACTATAAAACATGGTCTACCTCCACTATAAAACATGGTCTACCTCCACTATAAAACATGGTCTACCTCCACTATAAAACATGGTCTACCTCCACTATAAAACATGGTCTACCTCCACTATAAAACATGGTCTACCTCCACTATAAAACATGGTCTACCTCCACTATAAAACATGGTCTACCTCCACTATAAAACATGGTCTACCTCCACTATAAAACATGGTCTACCTCCACTATAAAACATGGTCTATAAAACATGGTCTACCTCCACTATAAAACATGGTCTACCTCCACTATAAAACATGGTCTACCTCCACTATAAAACATGGTCTACCTCCACTATAAAACATGGTCTACCTCCACTATAAAACATGGTCTATAAAACATGGTCTACCTCCACTATAAAACATGGTCTACCTCCACTATAAAACATGGTCTACCTCCACTATAAAACATGGTCTATAAAACATGGTCTACCTCCACTATAAAACATGGTCTACCTCCACTATAAAACATGGTCTACCTCCACTATAAAACATGGTCTACCTCCACTATAAAACATGGTCTACCTCCACTATAAAACATGGTCTACCTCCACTATAAAACATGGTCTACCTCCACTATAAAACATGGTCTACCTCCACTATAAAACATGGTCTACCTCCACTATAAAACATGGTCTACCTCCACTATAAAACATGGTCTACCTCCACTATAAAACATGGTCTACCTCCACTATAAAACATGGTCTACCTCCACTATAAACATGGTCTATAAAACATGGTCTACCTCCACTATAAAACATGGTCTATAAAACATGGTCTACCCCACTATAAAACATGGTCTACCTCCACTATAAAACATGGTCTACCTCCACTATAAAACATGGTCTACCTCCACTATAAAACATGGTCTACCTCCACTATAAAACATGGTCTACCTCCACTATAAAACATGGTCTACCCCCACTATAAAACATGGTCTACCTCCACTATAAAACATGGTCTATAAAACATGGTCTACCTCCACTATAAAACATGGTCTACCTCCACTATAAAACATGGTCTACCTCCACTATAAAACATGGTCTACCTCCACTATAAAACATGGTCTACCCCCACTATAAAACATGGTCTACCTCCACTATAAAACATAGTCTATAAAATATGGTCTACCTCTACTATAAAACATGGTCTACCTCCACTATAAAACATGGTCTACCCCCACTATAAAACATGGTCTACCCCCACTATAAAACATGGTCTACCTCCACTATAAAACATGGTCTACCTCCACTATAAAACATGGTCTATAAAACATGGTCTATAAAACATGGTCTACCTCCACTATAAAACATGGTCTACCTCCACTATAAAACATGGTCTACCTCCACTATAAAACATGGTCTACCTCCACTATAAAACATGGTCTACCTCCACTATAAAACATGGTCTACCCCCACTATAAAACATGGTCTACCTCCACTATAAAACATGGTCTACCCCCACTATAAAACATGGTCTACCTCCACTATAAAACATGGTCTACCTCCACTATAAAACATGGTCTACCCCCACTATAAAACATGGTCTACCTCCACTATAAAACATGGTCTACCCCCACTATAAAACATGGTCTACCTCCACTATAAAACATGGTCTACCTCCACTATAAAACATGGTCTACCTCCACTATAAAACATGGTCTACCCCCACTATAAAACATGGTCTACCTCCACTATAAAACATGGTCTATAAAACATGGTCTACCTCCACTATAAAACATGGTCTACCTCCACTATAAAACATGGTCTACCTCCACTATAAAACATGGTCTACCTCCACTATAAAACATGGTCTATAAAACATGGTCTACCTCCACTATAAAACATGGTCTACCTCCACTATAAAACATGGTCTACCCCCACTATAAAACATGGTCTACCTCCACTATAAAACATGGTCTACCTCCACTATAAAACATGGTCTATAAAACATGGTCTACCTCCACTATAAAACATGGTCTACCTCCACTATAAAACATGGTCTACCTCCACTATAAAACATGGTCTACCTCCACTATAAAACATGGTCTACCTCCACTATAAAACATGGTCTACCTCCACTATAAAACATGGTCTACCTCCACTATAAAACATGGTCTACCTCCACTATAAAACATGGTCTATAAAACATGGTCTACCTCCACTATAAAACATGGTCTACCTCCACTATAAAACATGGTCTACCTCCACTATAAAACATGGTCTACCTCCACTATAAAACATGGTCTATAAAACATGGTCTACCTCCACTATAAAACATGGTCTACCTCCACTATAAAACATGGTCTACCCCCACTATAAAACATGGTCTACCCCCACTATAAAACATGGTCTACCTCCACTATAAAACATGGTCTACCTCCACTATAAAACATGGTCTACCTCCACTATAAAACATGGTCTACCCCCACTATAAAACATGGTCTACCTCCACTATAAAACATGGTCTATAAAACATGGTCTACCTCCACTATAAAACATGGTCTACCTCCACTATAAAACATGGTCTACCTCCACTATAAAACATGGTCTACCTCCACTATAAAACATGGTCTACCTCCACTATAAAACATGGTCTACCTCCACTATAAAACATGGTCTACCTCCACTATAAAACATGGTCTACCTCCACTATAAAACATGGTCTACCTCCACTATAAAACATGGTCTACCTCCACTATAAAACATGGTCTACCTCCACTATAAAACATGGTCTACCTCCACTATAAAACATGGTCTACCTCCACTATAAAACATGGTCTACCTCCACTATAAAACATGGTCTACCTCCACTATAAAACAGTTCGGTCTACCTCCACTATAAAACATGGTCTACCTCCACTATAAAACATGGTCTACCTCCACTATAAAACATGGTCTACCCCCACTATAAAACATGGTCTACCTCCACTATAAAACATGGTCTATAAAACATGGTCTACCCCCACTATAAAACATGGTCTACCTCCACTATAAAACATGGTCTATAAAACATGGTCTACCTCCACTATAAAACATGGTCTATAAAACATGGTCTACCCCCACTATAAAACATGGTCTACCTCCACTATAAAACATGGTCTACCTCCACTATAAAACATGGTCTACCTCCACTATAAAACATGGTCTACCTCCACTATAAAACATGGTCTACCTCCACTATAAAACATGGTCTACCTCCACTATAAAACATGGTCTACCTCCACTATAAAACATGGTCTACCTCCACTATAAAACATGGTCTACCTCCACTATAAAACATGGTCTACCCCCACTATAAAACATGGTCTACCTCCACTATAAAACATGGTCTACCTCCACTATAAAACATGGTCTATAAAACATGGTCTACCTCCACTATAAAACATGGTCTATAAAACATGGTCTACCTCCACTATAAAACATGGTCTACCTCCACTATAAAACATGGTCTACCCCCACTATAAAACATGGTCTACCTCCACTATAAAACATGGTCTACCTCCACTATAAAACATGGTCTACCTCCACTATAAAACATGGTCTACCCCCACTATAAAACATGGTCTACCTCCACTATAAAACATGGTCTACCTCCACTATAAAACATGGTCTACCTCCACTATAAAACATGGTCTACCTCCACTATAAAACATGGTCTACCTCCACTATAAAACATGGTCTATAAAACATGGTCTACCTCCACTATAAAACATGGTCTACCTCCACTATAAAACATGGTCTACCTCCACTATAAAACATGGTCTACCTCCACTATAAAACATGGTCTACCTCCACTATAAAACATGGTCTATAAAACATGGTCTACCTCCACTATAAAACATGGTCTACCTCCACTATAAAACATGGTCTACCTCCACTATAAAACATGGTCTATAAAACATGGTCTACCTCCACTATAAAACATGGTCTACCTCCACTATAAAACATGGTCTACCTCCACTATAAAACATGGTCTACCTCCACTATAAAACATGGTCTACCTCCACTATAAAACATGGTCTACCTCCACTATAAAACATGGTCTACCTCCACTATAAAACATGGTCTACCTCCACTATAAAACATGGTCTACCTCCACTATAAAACATGGTCTACCTCCACTATAAAACATGGTCTACCTCCACTATAAAACATGGTCTACCTCCACTATAAAACATGGTCTATAAAACATGGTCTACCTCCACTATAAAACATGGTCTACCTCCACTATAAAACATGGTCTATAAAACATGGTCTACCCCACTATAAAACATGGTCTACCTCCACTATAAAACATGGTCTACCTCCACTATAAAACATGGTCTACCTCCACTATAAAACATGGTCTACCTCCACTATAAAACATGGTCTACCTCCACTATAAAACATGGTCTACCCCCACTATAAAACATGGTCTACCCCCACTATAAAACATGGTCTACCTCCACTATAAAACATGGTCTACCTCCACTATAAAACATGGTCTACCTCCACTATAAAACATGGTCTACCTCCACTATAAAACATGGTCTACCTCCACTATAAAACATGGTCTACCTCCACTATAAAACATGGTCTACCTCCACTATAAAACATGGTCTACCTCCACTATAAAACATGGTCTACCTCCACTATAAAACATGGTCTACCTCCACTATAAAACATGGTCTACCTCCACTATAAAACATGGTCTACCTCCACTATAAAACATGGTCTACCCCACTATAAAACATGGTCTACCTCCACTATAAAACATGGTCTACCTCCACTATAAAACATGGTCTACCTCCACTATAAAACATGGTCTACCTCCACTATAAAACATGGTCTACCTCCACTATAAAACATGGTCTACCTCCACTATAAAACATGGTCTACCTCCACTATAAAACATGGTCTACCTCCACTATAAAACATGGTCTACCTCCACTATAAAACATGGTCTACCTCCACTATAAAACATGGTCTACCTCCACTATAAAACATGGTCTACCCCCACTATAAAACATGGTCTACCTCCACTATAAAACATGGTCTACCTCCACTATAAAACATGGTCTACCTCCACTATAAAACATGGTCTATAAAACATGGTCTACCTCCACTATAAAACATGGTCTACCTCCACTATAAAACATGGTCTACCTCCACTATAAAACATGGTCTACCTCCACTATAAAACATGGTCTATAAAACATGGTCTACCTCCACTATAAAACATGGTCTACCTCCACTATAAAACATGGTCTACCTCCACTATAAAACATGGTCTACCTCCACTATAAAACATGGTCTATAAAACATGGTCTACCTCCACTATAAAACATGGTCTACCTCCACTATAAAACATGGTCTACCTCCACTATAAAACATGGTCTACCTCCACTATAAAACATGGTCTACCTCCACTATAAAACATGGTCTACCTCCACTATAAAACATGGTCTACCTCCACTATAAAACATGGTCTACCTCCACTATAAAACATGGTCTATAAAACATGGTCTACCTCCACTATAAAACATGGTCTACCTCCACTATAAAACATGGTCTACCTCCACTATAAAACATGGTCTACCCCCACTATAAAACATGGTCTACCTCCACTATAAAACATGGTCTACCTCCACTATAAAACATGGTCTACCTCCACTATAAAACATGGTCTACCTCCACTATAAAACATGGTCTACCTCCACTATAAAACATGGTCTACCTCCACTATAAAACATGGTCTACCCCCACTATAAAACATGGTCTACCTCCACTATAAAACATGGTCTATAAAACATGGTCTACCCCCACTATAAAACATGGTCTACCTCCACTATAAAACATGGTCTACCTCCACTATAAAACATGGTCTACCTCCACTATAAAACATGGTCTATAAAACATGGTCTACCTCCACTATAAAACATGGTCTACCTCCACTATAAAACATGGTCTACCTCCACTATAAAACATGGTCTACCTCCACTATAAAACATGGTCTACCTCCACTATAAAACATGGTCTACCCCCACTATAAAACATGGTCTACCTCAACTATAAAACATGGTCTATAAAACATGGTCTACCTCCACTATAAAACATGGTCTACCTCCACTATAAAACATGGTCTATAAAACATGGTCTATCTCCACTATAAAACATGGTCTACCTCCACTATAAAACATGGTCTATAAAACATGGTCTACCTCCACTATAAAACATGGTCTACCTCCACTATAAAACATGGTCTACCTACACTATAAAACATGGTCTACCTCCACTATAAAACATGGTCTACCCCCACTATAAAACATGGTCTACCTCCACTATAAAACATGGTCTACCTCCACTATAAAACATGGTCTACCTCCACTATAAAACATGGTCTACCTCCACTATAAAACATGGTCTACCCCCACTATAAAACATGGTCTACCTCCACTATAAAACATGGTCTACCTCCACTATAAAACATGGTCTACCTCCACTATAAAACATGGTCTACCTCCACTATAAAACATGGTCTACCTCCACTATAAAACATGGTCTACCTCCACTATAAAACATGGTCTACCTCCACTATAAAACATGGTCTACCTCCACTATAAAACATGGTCTACCTCCACTATAAAACATGGTCTACCCCCACTATAAAACATGGTCTACCTCCACTATAAAACATGGTCTATAAAACATGGTCTACCCCACTATAAAACATGGTCTACCTCCACTATAAAACATGGTCTACCCCCACTATAAAACATGGTCTACCTCCACTATAAAACATGGTCTATAAAACATGGTCTACCCCACTATAAAACATGGTCTACCTCCACTATAAAACATGGTCTACCTCCACTATAAAACATGGTCTACCCCCACTATAAAACATGGTCTACCTCCACTATAAAACATGGTCTACCTCCACTATAAAACATGGTCTACCTCCACTATAAAACATGGTCTACCTCCACTATAAAACATGGTCTACCTCCACTATAAAACATGGTCTATAAAACATGGTCTACCTCCACTATAAAACATGGTCTACCTCCACTATAAAACATGGTCTACCCCCACTATAAAACATGGTCTACCCCCACTATAAAACATGGTCTACCTCCACTATAAAACATGGTCTACCTCCACTATAAAACATGGTCTACCTCCACTATAAAACATGGTCTACCTCCACTATAAAACATGGTCTACCTCCACTATAAAACATGGTCTACCTCCACTATAAAACATGGTCTACCTCCACTATAAAACATGGTCTACCCCCACTATAAAACATGGTCTACCTCCACTATAAAACATGGTCTACCTCCACTATAAAACATGGTCTACCTCCACTATAAAACATGGTCTACCTCCACTATAAAACATGGTCTACCCCCACTATAAAACATGGTCTACCTCCACTATAAAACATGGTCTACCTCCACTATAAAACATGGTCTACCCCCACTATAAAACATGGTCTACCTCCACTATAAAACATGGTCTATAAAACATGGTCTACCTCCACTATAAAACATGGTCTACCTCCACTATAAAACATGGTCTACCTCCACTATAAAACATGGTCTACCTCCACTATAAAACATGGTCTACCTCCACTATAAAACATGGTCTACCCCCACTATAAAACATGGTCTACCTCCACTATAAAACATGGTCTACCTCCACTATAAAACATGGTCTACCTCCACTATAAAACATGGTCTACCTCCACTATAAAACATGGTCTACCCCCACTATAAAACATGGTCTACCTCCACTATAAAACATGGTCTACCTCCACTATAAAACATGGTCTACCTCCACTATAAAACATGGTCTACCTCCACTATAAAACATGGTCTACCTCCACTATAAAACATGGTCTATAAAACATGGTCTACCTCCACTATAAAACATGGTCTATAAAACATGGTCTACCTCCACTATAAAACATGGTCTACCTCCACTATAAAACATGGTCTACCCCCACTATAAAACATGGTCTACCTCCACTATAAAACATGGTCTACCTCCACTATAAAACATGGTCTACCTCCACTATAAAACATGGTCTACCCCCACTATAAAACATGGTCTACCTCCACTATAAAACATGGTCTATAAAACATGGTCTACCTCCACTATAAAACATGGTCTACCTCCACTATAAAACATGGTCTACCTCCACTATAAAACATGGTCTACCTCCACTATAAAACATGGTCTACCTCCACTATAAAACATGGTCTACCTCCACTATAAAACATGGTCTATAAAACATGGTCTACCTCCACTATAAAACATGGTCTACCTCCACTATAAAACATGGTCTACCCCCACTATAAAACATGGTCTATAAAACATGGTCTACCTCCACTATAAAACATGGTCTACCTCCACTATAAAACATGGTCTACCTCCACTATAAAACATGGTCTACCTCCACTATAAAACATGGTCTACCTCCACTATAAAACATGGTCTATCACTATAAAACATGGTCTATAAAACATGGTCTACCTCCACTATAAAACATGGTCTACCTCCACTATAAAACATGGTCTACCTCCACTATAAAACATGGTCTACCTCCACTATAAAACATGGTCTACCCCCACTATAAAACATGGTCTACCTCCACTATAAAACATGGTCTACCTCCACTATAAAACATGGTCTACCTCCACTATAAAACATGGTCTACCTCCACTATAAAACATGGTCTACCTCCACTATAAAACATGGTCTATAAAACATGGTCTACCTCCACTATAAAACATGGTCTATAAAACATGGTCTACCTCCACTATAAAACATGGTCTACCTCCACTATAAAACATGGTCTACCCCCACTATAAAACATGGTCTACCTCCACTATAAAACATGGTCTACCTCCACTATAAAACATGGTCTACCTCCACTATAAAACATGGTCTACCCCCACTATAAAACATGGTCTACCTCCACTATAAAACATGGTCTATAAAACATGGTCTACCTCCACTATAAAACATGGTCTACCTCCACTATAAAACATGGTCTACCTCCACTATAAAACATGGTCTACCTCCACTATAAAACATGGTCTACCTCCACTATAAAACATGGTCTACCTCCACTATAAAACATGGTCTATAAAACATGGTCTACCTCCACTATAAAACATGGTCTACCTCCACTATAAAACATGGTCTACCCCCACTATAAAACATGGTCTATAAAACATGGTCTACCTCCACTATAAAACATGGTCTACCTCCACTATAAAACATGGTCTACCTCCACTATAAAACATGGTCTACCTCCACTATAAAACATGGTCTACCTCCACTATAAAACATGGTCTACCTCTATAAAACATGGTCTATAAAACATGGTCTACCTCCACTATAAAACATGGTCTACCTCCACTATAAAACATGGTCTACCACCACTATAAAACATGGTCTACCCCCACTATAAAACATGGTCTACCCACACTATAAAACATGGTCTACCTCCACTATAAAACATGGTCTACCCCCACTATAAAACATGGTCTACCTCCACTATAAAACATGGTCTACCCCCACTATAAAACATGGTCTACCCCCACTATAAAACATGGTCTACCTCCACTATAAAACATGGTCTACCTCCACTATAAAACATGGTCTACCTCCACTATAAAACATGGTCTACCTCCACTATAAAACATGGTCTACCTCCACTATAAAACATGGTCTACCCCCACTATAAAACATGGTCTACCCCCACTATAAAACATGGTCTACCTCCACTATAAAACATGGTCTACCTCCACTATAAAACATGGTCTATAAAACATGGTCTATAAAACATGGTCTACCTCCACTATAAAACATGGTCTACCTCCACTATAAAACATGGTCTACCCCCACTATAAAACATGGTCTATAAAACATGGTCTACCTCCACTATAAAACATGGTCTACCTCCACTATAAAACATGGTCTACCCCCACTATAAAACATGGTCTACCTCCACTATAAAACATGGTCTACCTCCACTATAAAACATGGTCTACCCCCACTATAAAACATGGTCTACCACCACTATAAAACATGGTCTACCTCCACTATAAAACATGGTCTACCTCCACTATAAAACATGGTCTACCCCCACTATAAAACATGGTCTACCTCCACTATAAAACATGGTCTACCTCCACTATAAAACATGGTCTACCTCCACTATAAAACATGGTCTACCTCCACTATAAAACATGGTCTACCCCCACTATAAAACATGGTCTACCTCCACTATAAAACATGGTCTACCTCCACTATAAAACATGGTCTACCTCCACTATAAAACATGGTCTATAAAACATGGTCTACCTCCACTATAAAACATGGTCTATAAAACATGGTCTACCCCACTATAAAACATGGTCTACCTCCACTATAAAACATGGTCTACCTCCACTATAAAACATGGTCTACCTCCACTATAAAACATGGTCTATAAAACATGGTCTACCTCCACTATAAAACATGGTCTATAAAACATGGTCTACCCCACTATAAAACATGGTCTACCTCCACTATAAAACATGGTCTACCTCCACTATAAAACATGGTCTACCTCCACTATAAAACATGGTCTACCCCCACTATAAAACATGGTCTACCTCCACTATAAAACATGGTCTACCTCCACTATAAAACATGGTCTACCTCCACTATAAAACATGGTCTACCCCCACTATAAAACATGGTCTACCCCCACTATAAAACATGGTCTATAAAACATGGTCTACCTCCACTATAAAACATGGTCTACCTCCACTATAAAACATGGTCTACCTCCACTATAAAACATGGTCTACCTCCACTATAAAACATGGTCTACCTCCACTATAAAACATGGTCTACCTCCACTATAAAACATGGTCTACCTCCACTATAAAACATGGTCTACCTCCACTATAAAACATGGTCTACCTCCACTATAAAACATGGTCTACCTCCACTATAAAACATGGTCTATAAAACATGGTCTACCTCCACTATAAAACATGGTCTACCCCCACTATAAAACATGGTCTACCTCCACTATAAAACATGGTCTACCCCACTATAAAACATGGTCTACCTCCACTATAAAACATGGTCTACCTCCACTATAAAACATGGTCTACCTCCACTATAAAACATGGTCTATAAAACATGGTCTACCTCCACTATAAAACATGGTCTACCTCCACTATAAAACATGGTCTACCTCCACTATAAAACATGGTCTACCTCCACTATAAAACATGGTCTACCTCCACTATAAAACATGGTCTACCTCCACTATAAAACATGGTCTACCCCCACTATAAAACATGGTCTACCTCCACTATAAAACATGGTCTACCTCCACTATAAAACATGGTCTACCCCCACTATAAAACATGGTCTACCTCCACTATAAAACATGGTCTATAAAACATGGTCTACCTCCACTATAAAACATGGTCTACCTCCACTATAAAACATGGTCTACCTCCACTATAAAACATGGTCTACCTCCACTATAAAACATGGTCTACCTCCACTATAAAACATGGTCTACCCCCACTATAAAACATGGTCTACCTCCACTATAAAACATGGTCTACCTCCACTATAAAACATGGTCTACCTCCACTATAAAACATGGTCTACCTCCACTATAAAACATGGTCTACCCCCACTATAAAACATGGTCTACCTCCACTATAAAACATGGTCTACCTCCACTATAAAACATGGTCTACCTCCACTATAAAACATGGTCTACCTCCACTATAAAACATGGTCTACCTCCACTATAAAACATGGTCTATAAAACATGGTCTACCTCCACTATAAAACATGGTCTATAAAACATGGTCTACCTCCACTATAAAACATGGTCTACCTCCACTATAAAACATGGTCTACCCCCACTATAAAACATGGTCTACCTCCACTATAAAACATGGTCTACCTCCACTATAAAACATGGTCTACCTCCACTATAAAACATGGTCTACCCCCACTATAAAACATGGTCTACCTCCACTATAAAACATGGTCTATAAAACATGGTCTACCTCCACTATAAAACATGGTCTACCTCCACTATAAAACATGGTCTACCTCCACTATAAAACATGGTCTACCTCCACTATAAAACATGGTCTACCTCCACTATAAAACATGGTCTACCTCCACTATAAAACATGGTCTATAAAACATGGTCTACCTCCACTATAAAACATGGTCTACCTCCACTATAAAACATGGTCTACCCCCACTATAAAACATGGTCTATAAAACATGGTCTACCTCCACTATAAAACATGGTCTACCTCCACTATAAAACATGGTCTACCTCCACTATAAAACATGGTCTACCTCCACTATAAAACATGGTCTACCTCCACTATAAAACATGGTCTATAAAACATGGTCTATAAAACATGGTCTATAAAACATGGTCTACCTCCACTATAAAACATGGTCTACCTCCACTATAAAACATGGTCTACCTCCACTATAAAACATGGTCTACCCCACTATAAAACATGGTCTACCTCCACTATAAAACATGGTCTACCTCCACTATAAAACATGGTCTACCCCCACTATAAAACATGGTCTACCTCCACTATAAAACATGGTCTACCTCCACTATAAAACATGGTCTACCTCCACTATAAAACATGGTCTACCTCCACTATAAAACATGGTCTATAAAACATGGTCTACCTCCACTATAAAACATGGTCTACCTCCACTATAAAACATGGTCTACCTCCACTATAAAACATGGTCTACCTCCACTATAAAACATGGTCTACCTCCACTATAAAACATGGTCTACCTCCACTATAAAACATGGTCTACCTCCACTATAAAACATGGTCTACCCCACTATAAAACATGGTCTACCTCCACTATAAAACATGGTCTACCTCCACTATAAAACATGGTCTACCTCCACTATAAAACATGGTCTACCTCCACTATAAAACATGGTCTACCTCCACTATAAAACATGGTCTACCTCCACTATAAAACATGGTCTACCTCCACTATAAAACATGGTCTACCTCCACTATAAAACATGGTCTACCCCCACTATAAAACATGGTCTACCTCCACTATAAAACATGGTCTACCTCCACTATAAAACATGGTCTACCCCCACTATAAAACATGGTCTACCCCCACTATAAAACATGGTCTATAAAACATGGTCTACCTCCACTATAAAACATGGTCTACCTCCACTATAAAACATGGTCTACCTCCACTATAAAACATGGTCTACCTCCACTATAAAACATGGTCTACCTCCACTATAAAACATGGTCTACCCCCACTATAAAACATGGTCTACCCCCACTATAAAACATGGTCTACCTCCACTATAAAACATGGTCTACCTCCACTATAAAACATGGTCTACCTCCACTATAAAACATGGTCTACCCCCACTATAAAACATGGTCTACCTCCACTATAAAACATGGTCTACCTCCACTATAAAACATGGTCTACCTCCACTATAAAACATGGTCTACCTCCACTATAAAACATGGTCTACCTCCACTATAAAACATGGTCTATAAAACATGGTCTACCTCCACTATAAAACATGGTCTATAAAACATGGTCTACCTCCACTATAAAACATGGTCTACCTCCACTATAAAACATGGTCTACCCCCACTATAAAACATGGTCTACCTCCACTATAAAACATGGTCTACCTCCACTATAAAACATGGTCTACCTCCACTATAAAACATGGTCTACCCCCACTATAAAACATGGTCTACCTCCACTATAAAACATGGTCTATAAAACATGGTCTACCTCCACTATAAAACATGGTCTACCTCCACTATAAAACATGGTCTACCTCCACTATAAAACATGGTCTACCTCCACTATAAAACATGGTCTACCTCCACTATAAAACATGGTCTACCTCCACTATAAAACATGGTCTATAAAACATGGTCTACCTCCACTATAAAACATGGTCTACCTCCACTATAAAACATGGTCTACCCCCACTATAAAACATGGTCTATAAAACATGGTCTACCTCCACTATAAAACATGGTCTACCTCCACTATAAAACATGGTCTACCTCCACTATAAAACATGGTCTACCTCCACTATAAAACATGGTCTACCTCCACTATAAAACATGGTCTACACTAAAAACATGGTCTATAAAACATGGTCTACCTCCACTATAAAACATGGTCTACCTCCACTATAAAACATGGTCTACCTCCACTATAAAACATGGTCTACCTCCACTATAAAACATGGTCTACCCCCACTATAAAACATGGTCTACCTCCACTATAAAACATGGTCTACCTCCACTATAAAACATGGTCTACCTCCACTATAAAACATGGTCTACCTCCACTATAAAACATGGTCTACCTCCACTATAAAACATGGTCTATAAAACATGGTCTACCTCCACTATAAAACATGGTCTATAAAACATGGTCTACCTCCACTATAAAACATGGTCTACCTCCACTATAAAACATGGTCTACCCCCACTATAAAACATGGTCTACCTCCACTATAAAACATGGTCTACCTCCACTATAAAACATGGTCTACCTCCACTATAAAACATGGTCTACCCCCACTATAAAACATGGTCTACCTCCACTATAAAACATGGTCTATAAAACATGGTCTACCTCCACTATAAAACATGGTCTACCTCCACTATAAAACATGGTCTACCTCCACTATAAAACATGGTCTACCTCCACTATAAAACATGGTCTACCTCCACTATAAAACATGGTCTACCTCCACTATAAAACATGGTCTATAAAACATGGTCTACCTCCACTATAAAACATGGTCTACCTCCACTATAAAACATGGTCTACCTCCACTATAAAACATGGTCTATAAAACATGGTCTACCTCCACTATAAAACATGGTCTACCTCCACTATAAAACATGGTCTACCTCCACTATAAAACATGGTCTACCTCCACTATAAAACATGGTCTACCTCCACTATAAAACATGGTCTATCACTATAAAACATGGTCTATAAAACATGGTCTACCTCCACTATAAAACATGGTCTACCTCCACTATAAAACATGGTCTACCTCCACTATAAAACATGGTCTACCTCCACTATAAAACATGGTCTACCCCACTATAAAACATGGTCTACCTCCACTATAAAACATGGTCTACCCCCACTATAAAACATGGTCTACCTCCACTATAAAACATGGTCTACCTCCACTATAAAACATGGTCTACCCCCACTATAAAACATGGTCTACCTCCACTATAAAACATGGTCTACCTCCACTATAAAACATGGTCTACCTCCACTATAAAACATGGTCTACCTCCACTATAAAACATGGTCTACCTCCACTATAAAACATGGTCTACCTCCACTATAAAACATGGTCTACCTCCACTATAAAACATGGTCTACCTCCACTATAAAACATGGTCTACCTCCACTATAAAACATGGTCTATCCACTATAAAACATGGTCTACCTCCACTATAAAACATGGTCTACCTCCACTATAAAACATGGTCTACCCCCACTATAAAACATGGTCTATAAAACATGGTCTACCTCCACTATAAAACATGGTCTACCTCCACTATAAAACATGGTCTACCCCCACTATAAAACATGGTCTACCTCCACTATAAAACATGGTCTACCTCCACTATAAAACATGGTCTACCCCCACTATAAAACATGGTCTACCTCCACTATAAAACATGGTCTACCCCCACTATAAAACATGGTCTACCTCCACTATAAAACATGGTCTACCTCCACTATAAAACATGGTCTACCTCCACTATAAAACATGGTCTACCTCCACTATAAAACATGGTCTACCTCCACTATAAAACATGGTCTACCTCCACTATAAAACATGGTCTACCTCCACTATAAAACATGGTCTACCTCCACTATAAAACATGGTCTACCTCCACTATAAAACATGGTCTACCTCCACTATAAAACATGGTCTATAAAACATGGTCTACCTCCACTATAAAACATGGTCTATAAAACATGGTCTACCTCCACTATAAAACATGGTCTACCTCCACTATAAAACATGGTCTACCTCCACTATAAAACATGGTCTACCTCCACTATAAAACATGGTCTATAAAACATGGTCTACCTCCACTATAAAACATGGTCTATAAAACATGGTCTACCTCCACTATAAAACATGGTCTACCTCCACTATAAAACATGGTCTACCTCCACTATAAAACATGGTCTACCTCCACTATAAAACATGGTCTACCCCCACTATAAAACATGGTCTACCTCCACTATAAAACATGGTCTACCTCCACTATAAAACATGGTCTACCTCCACTATAAAACATGGTCTACCTCCACTATAAAACATGGTCTACCTCCACTATAAACATGGTCTATAAAACATGGTCTACCTCCACTATAAAACATGGTCTACCTCCACTATAAAACATGGTCTACCTCCACTATAAAACATGGTCTACCTCCACTATAAAACATGGTCTACCTCCACTATAAAACATGGTCTACCTCCACTATAAAACATGGTCTACCTCCACTATAAAACATGGTCTACCTCCACTATAAAACATGGTCTACCTCCACTATAAAACATGGTCTACCTCCACTATAAAACATGGTCTATAAAACATGGTCTACCTCCACTATAAAACATGGTCTACCTCCACTATAAAACATGGTCTACCTCCACTATAAAACATGGTCTACCCCCACTATAAAACATGGTCTACCTCCACTATAAAACATGGTCTACCTCCACTATAAAACATGGTCTACCTCCACTATAAAACATGGTCTATAAAACATGGTCTACCTCCACTATAAAACATGGTCTACCTCCACTATAAAACATGGTCTACCTCCACTATAAAACATGGTCTACCTCCACTATAAAACATGGTCTACCTCCACTATAAAACATGGTCTACCTCCACTATAAAACATGGTCTACCCCCACTATAAAACATGGTCTACCTCCACTATAAAACATGGTCTACCTCCACTATAAAACATGGTCTACCCCCACTATAAAACATGGTCTACCCCCACTATAAAACATGGTCTATAAAACATGGTCTACCTCCACTATAAAACATGGTCTACCTCCACTATAAAACATGGTCTACCTCCACTATAAAACATGGTCTACCTCCACTATAAAACATGGTCTACCTCCACTATAAAACATGGTCTACCCCCACTATAAAACATGGTCTACCTCCACTATAAAACATGGTCTACCTCCACTATAAAACATGGTCTACCTCCACTATAAAACATGGTCTACCTCCACTATAAAACATGGTCTACCCCCACTATAAAACATGGTCTACCTCCACTATAAAACATGGTCTACCTCCACTATAAAACATGGTCTACCTCCACTATAAAACATGGTCTACCTCCACTATAAAACATGGTCTACCTCCACTATAAAACATGGTCTATAAAACATGGTCTACCTCCACTATAAAACATGGTCTATAAAACATGGTCTACCTCCACTATAAAACATGGTCTACCTCCACTATAAAACATGGTCTACCCCCACTATAAAACATGGTCTACCTCCACTATAAAACATGGTCTACCTCCACTATAAAACATGGTCTACCTCCACTATAAAACATGGTCTACCCCCACTATAAAACATGGTCTACCTCCACTATAAAACATGGTCTATAAAACATGGTCTACCTCCACTATAAAACATGGTCTACCTCCACTATAAAACATGGTCTACCTCCACTATAAAACATGGTCTACCTCCACTATAAAACATGGTCTACCTCCACTATAAAACATGGTCTACCTCCACTATAAAACATGGTCTACCTCCACTATAAAACATGGTCTACCTCCACTATAAAACATGGTCTACCTCCACTATAAAACATGGTCTACCTCCACTATAAAACATGGTCTACCCCACTATAAAACATGGTCTACCTCCACTATAAAACATGGTCTACCTCCACTATAAAACATGGTCTACCTCCACTATAAAACATGGTCTACCTCCACTATAAAACATGGTCTACCTCCACTATAAAACATGGTCTACCTCCACTATAAAACATGGTCTACCTCCACTATAAAACATGGTCTATAAAACATGGTCTACCTCCACTATAAAACATGGTCTACCTCCACTATAAAACATGGTCTACCCCCACTATAAAACATGGTCTATAAAACATGGTCTACCTCCACTATAAAACATGGTCTACCTCCACTATAAAACATGGTCTACCTCCACTATAAAACATGGTCTACCTCCACTATAAAACATGGTCTACCTCCACTATAAAACATGGTCTATAAAACATGGTCTATAAAACATGGTCTATAAAACATGGTCTACCTCCACTATAAAACATGGTCTACCTCCACTATAAAACATGGTCTACCTCCACTATAAAACATGGTCTACCTCCACTATAAAACATGGTCTACCCCCACTATAAAACATGGTCTACCTCCACTATAAAACATGGTCTACCTCCACTATAAAACATGGTCTACCTCCACTATAAAACATGGTCTACCTCCACTATAAAACATGGTCTACCTCCACTATAAAACATGGTCTATAAAACATGGTCTACCTCCACTATAAAACATGGTCTATAAAACATGGTCTACCTCCACTATAAAACATGGTCTACCTCCACTATAAAACATGGTCTACCCCCACTATAAAACATGGTCTACCTCCACTATAAAACATGGTCTACCTCCACTATAAAACATGGTCTACCTCCACTATAAAACATGGTCTACCCCCACTATAAAACATGGTCTACCTCCACTATAAAACATGGTCTATAAAACATGGTCTACCTCCACTATAAAACATGGTCTACCTCCACTATAAAACATGGTCTACCTCCACTATAAAACATGGTCTACCTCCACTATAAAACATGGTCTACCTCCACTATAAAACATGGTCTACCTCCACTATAAAACATGGTCTATAAAACATGGTCTACCTCCACTATAAAACATGGTCTACCTCCACTATAAAACATGGTCTACCCCCACTATAAAACATGGTCTATAAAACATGGTCTACCTCCACTATAAAACATGGTCTACCTCCACTATAAAACATGGTCTACCTCCACTATAAAACATGGTCTACCTCCACTATAAAACATGGTCTACCTCCACTATAAAACATGGTCTATAAAACATGGTCTATAAAACATGGTCTATAAAACATGGTCTACCTCCACTATAAAACATGGTCTACCTCCACTATAAAACATGGTCTACCTCCACTATAAAACATGGTCTACCCCCACTATAAAACATGGTCTACCTCCACTATAAAACATGGTCTACCTCCACTATAAAACATGGTCTACCCCCACTATAAAACATGGTCTACCTCCACTATAAAACATGGTCTACCCCCACTATAAAACATGGTCTACCCCCACTATAAAACATGGTCTACCTCCACTATAAAACATGGTCTACCTCCACTATAAAACATGGTCTACCTCCACTATAAAACATGGTCTACCTCCACTATAAAACATGGTCTACCTCCACTATAAAACATGGTCTACCCCCACTATAAAACATGGTCTACCCCCACTATAAAACATGGTCTACCTCCACTATAAAACATGGTCTACCTCCACTATAAAACATGGTCTATAAACAGGCTATAAAACATGGTCTACCTCCACTATAAAACATGGTCTACCTCCACTATAAAACATGGTCTACCCCCACTATAAAACATGGTCTATAAAACATGGTCTACCTCCACTATAAAACATGGTCTACCTCCACTATAAAACATGGTCTACCCCCACTATAAAACATGGTCTACCTCCACTATAAAACATGGTCTACCTCCACTATAAAACATGGTCTACCCCCACTATAAAACATGGTCTACCTCCACTATAAAACATGGTCTACCTCCACTATAAAACATGGTCTACCTCCACTATAAAACATGGTCTACCTCCACTATAAAACATGGTCTACCCCCACTATAAAACATGGTCTACCTCCACTATAAAACATGGTCTACCTCCACTATAAAACATGGTCTACCTCCACTATAAAACATGGTCTACCCCCACTATAAAACATGGTCTACCTCCACTATAAAACATGGTCTACCTCCACTATAAAACATGGTCTACCTCCACTATAAAACATGGTCTATAAAACATGGTCTACCTCCACTATAAAACATGGTCTATAAAACATGGTCTACCCCCACTATAAAACATGGTCTACCTCCACTATAAAACATGGTCTACCTCCACTATAAAACATGGTCTACCTCCACTATAAAACATGGTCTATAAAACATGGTCTACCTCCACTATAAAACATGGTCTATAAAACATGGTCTACCCCCACTATAAAACATGGTCTACCTCCACTATAAAACATGGTCTACCTCCACTATAAAACATGGTCTACCTCCACTATAAAACATGGTCTACCCCCACTATAAAACATGGTCTACCTCCACTATAAAACATGGTCTACCTCCACTATAAAACATGGTCTACCTCCACTATAAAACATGGTCTACCCCCACTATAAAACATGGTCTACCTCCACTATAAAACATGGTCTATAAAACATGGTCTACCTCCACTATAAAACATGGTCTACCTCCACTATAAAACATGGTCTACCTCCACTATAAAACATGGTCTACCTCCACTATAAAACATGGTCTACCTCCACTATAAAACATGGTCTACCTCCACTATAAAACATGGTCTACCTCCACTATAAAACATGGTCTACCTCCACTATAAAACATGGTCTACCTCCACTATAAAACATGGTCTACCCCCACTATAAAACATGGTCTATAAAACATGGTCTACCTCCACTATAAAACATGGTCTACCTCCACTATAAAACATGGTCTACCTCCACTATAAAACATGGTCTACCTCCACTATAAAACATGGTCTACCTCCACTATAAAACATGGTCTACCTCCACTATAAAACATGGTCTACCTCCACTATAAAACATGGTCTATAAAACATGGTCTACCTCCACTATAAAACATGGTCTACCTCCACTATAAAACATGGTCTACCTCCACTATAAAACATGGTCTACCTCCACTATAAAACATGGTCTACCTCCACTATAAAACATGGTCTACCTCCACTATAAAACATGGTCTACCCCCACTATAAAACATGGTCTACCTCCACTATAAAACATGGTCTACCTCCACTATAAAACATGGTCTACCCCCACTATAAAACATGGTCTACCCCCACTATAAAACATGGTCTATAAAACATGGTCTACCTCCACTATAAAACATGGTCTACCTCCACTATAAAACATGGTCTACCTCCACTATAAAACATGGTCTACCTCCACTATAAAACATGGTCTACCTCCACTATAAAACATGGTCTACCCCCACTATAAAACATGGTCTACCCCCACTATAAAACATGGTCTACCTCCACTATAAAACATGGTCTACCTCCACTATAAAACATGGTCTACCTCCACTATAAAACATGGTCTACCCCCACTATAAAACATGGTCTACCTCCACTATAAAACATGGTCTACCTCCACTATAAAACATGGTCTACCTCCACTATAAAACATGGTCTACCTCCACTATAAAACATGGTCTACCTCCACTATAAAACATGGTCTATAAAACATGGTCTACCTCCACTATAAAACATGGTCTATAAAACATGGTCTACCTCCACTATAAAACATGGTCTACCTCCACTATAAAACATGGTCTACCCCCACTATAAAACATGGTCTACCTCCACTATAAAACATGGTCTACCTCCACTATAAAACATGGTCTACCTCCACTATAAAACATGGTCTACCCCCACTATAAAACATGGTCTACCTCCACTATAAAACATGGTCTATAAAACATGGTCTACCTCCACTATAAAACATGGTCTACCTCCACTATAAAACATGGTCTACCTCCACTATAAAACATGGTCTACCTCCACTATAAAACATGGTCTACCTCCACTATAAAACATGGTCTACCTCCACTATAAAACATGGTCTATAAAACATGGTCTACCTCCACTATAAAACATGGTCTACCTCCACTATAAAACATGGTCTACCCCCACTATAAAACATGGTCTATAAAACATGGTCTACCTCCACTATAAAACATGGTCTACCTCCACTATAAAACATGGTCTACCTCCACTATAAAACATGGTCTACCTCCACTATAAAACATGGTCTACCTCCACTATAAAACATGGTCTATAAAACATGGTCTATAAAACATGGTCTATAAAACATGGTCTACCTCCACTATAAAACATGGTCTACCTCCACTATAAAACATGGTCTACCACCACTATAAAACATGGTCTACCCCCACTATAAAACATGGTCTACCCACACTATAAAACATGGTCTACCTCCACTATAAAACATGGTCTACCCCCACTATAAAACATGGTCTACCTCCACTATAAAACATGGTCTACCTCCACTATAAAACATGGTCTACCCCCACTATAAAACATGGTCTACCTCCACTATAAAACATGGTCTACCTCCACTATAAAACATGGTCTACCTCCACTATAAAACATGGTCTACCTCCACTATAAAACATGGTCTACCTCCACTATAAAACATGGTCTACCCCCACTATAAAACATGGTCTACCTCCACTATAAAACATGGTCTACCTCCACTATAAAACATGGTCTACCTCCACTATAAAACATGGTCTATAAAACATGGTCTATAAAACATGGTCTACCTCCACTATAAAACATGGTCTACCTCCACTATAAAACATGGTCTACCTCCACTATAAAACATGGTCTATAAAACATGGTCTACCTCCACTATAAAACATGGTCTACCTCCACTATAAAACATGGTCTACCCCCACTATAAAACATGGTCTACCTCCACTATAAAACATGGTCTACCTCCACTATAAAACATGGTCTACCCCCACTATAAAACATGGTCTACCACCACTATAAAACATGGTCTACCTCCACTATAAAACATGGTCTACCTCCACTATAAAACATGGTCTACCCCCACTATAAAACATGGTCTACCCCCACTATAAAACATGGTCTACCTCCACTATAAAACATGGTCTACCTCCACTATAAAACATGGTCTACCTCCACTATAAAACATGGTCTACCCCCACTATAAAACATGGTCTACCTCCACTATAAAACATGGTCTACCTCCACTATAAAACATGGTCTACCTCCACTATAAAACATGGTCTATAAAACATGGTCTACCTCCACTATAAAACATGGTCTATAAAACATGGTCTACCCCCACTATAAAACATGGTCTACCTCCACTATAAAACATGGTCTACCTCCACTATAAAACATGGTCTACCTCCACTATAAAACATGGTCTATAAAACATGGTCTACCTCCACTATAAAACATGGTCTATAAAACATGGTCTACCCCCACTATAAAACATGGTCTACCTCCACTATAAAACATGGTCTACCTCCACTATAAAACATGGTCTACCCCCACTATAAAACATGGTCTACCCCCACTATAAAACATGGTCTACCTCCACTATAAAACATGGTCTACCTCCACTATAAAACATGGTCTACCTCTACTATAAAACATGGTCTACCCCCACTATAAAACATGGTCTACCCCCACTATAAAACATGGTCTATAAAACATGGTCTACCTCCACTATAAAACATGGTCTACCTCCACTATAAAACATGGTCTACCTCCACTATAAAACATGGTCTACCTCCACTATAAAACATGGTCTACCTCCACTATAAAACATGGTCTACCTCCACTATAAAACATGGTCTACCTCCACTATAAAACATGGTCTACCTCCACTATAAAACATGGTCTACCTCCACTATAAAACATGGTCTACCCCCACTATAAAACATGGTCTATAAAACATGGTCTACCTCCACTATAAAACATGGTCTACCCCCACTATAAAACATGGTCTACCTCCACTATAAAACATGGTCTACCACTATAAAACATGGTCTACCTCCACTATAAAACATGGTCTACCTCCACTATAAAACATGGTCTACCTCCACTATAAAACATGGTCTACCTCCACTATAAAACATGGTCTATAAAACATGGTCTACCTCCACTATAAAACATGGTCTACCCACTATAAAACATGGTCTACCTCCACTATAAAACATGGTCTATAAAACATGGTCTACCCCACTATAAAACATGGTCTACCCCACTATAAAACATGGTCTACCTCCACTATAAAACATGGTCTACCCCACATAAAACATGGTCTACCCCCACTATAAAACATGGTCTACCTCCACTATAAAACATGGTCTATAAAACATGGTCTACCTCCACTATAAAACATGGTCTACCTCCACTATAAAACATGGTCTACCTCCACTATAAAACATGGTCTACCTCCACTATAAAACATGGTCTACCTCCACTATAAAACATGGTCTACCTCCACTATAAAACATGGTCACCCCACTATAAAACATGGTCTACCTCCACTATAAAACATGGTCTACCTCCACTATAAAACATGGTCTACCCCCACTATAAAACATGGTCTACCTCCACTATAAAACATGGTCTACCTCCACTATAAAACATGGTCTACCTCCACTATAAAACATGGTCTACCTCCACTATAAAACATGGTCTACCTCCACTATAAAACATGGTCTACCTCCACTATAAAACATGGTCTACCTCCACTATAAAACATGGTCTATAAAACATGGTCTACCTCCACTATAAAACATGGTCTACCTCCACTATAAAACATGGTCTACCTCCACTATAAAACATGGTCTATAAAACATGGTCTACCTCCACTATAAAACATGGTCTACCTCCACTATAAAACATGGTCTACCTCCACTATAAAACATGGTCTATAAAACATGGTCTACCTCCACTATAAAACATGGTCTACCTCCACTATAAAACATGGTCTACCTAAAACATGGTCTATAAAACATGGTCTACCTCCACTATAAAACATGGTCTACCTCCACTATAAAACATGGTCTACCCCCACTATAAAACATGGTCTACCTCCACTATAAAACATGGTCTACCTCCACTATAAAACATGGTCTACCTCCACTATAAAACATGGTCTACCTCCACTATAAAACATGGTCTACCTCCACTATAAAACATGGTCTACCTCCACTATAAAACATGGTCTACCTCCACTATAAAACATGGTCTACCTCCACTATAAAACATGGTCTACCTCCACTATAAAACATGGTCTATAAAACATGGTCTACCCCCACTATAAAACATGGTCTACCTCCACTATAAAACATGGTCTATAAAACATGGTCTATCTCCACTATAAAACATGGTCTACCTCCACTATAAAACATGGTCTACCTCCACTATAAAACATGGTCTACCTCCACTATAAAACATGGTCTACCTCCACTATAAAACATGGTCTACCCCACTATAAAACATGGTCTACCTCCACTATAAAACATGGTCTATAAAACATGGTCTACCTCCACTATAAAACATGGTCTACCTCCACTATAAAACATGGTCTACCTCCACTATAAAACATGGTCTACCTCCACTATAAAACATGGTCTACCTCCACTATAAAACATGGTCTACCTCCACTATAAAACATGGTCTACCTCCACTATAAAACATGGTCTACCTCCACTATAAAACATGGTCTACCTCCACTATAAAACATGGTCTACCTCCACTATAAAACATGGTCTATAAAACATGGTCTACCTCCACTATAAAACATGGTCTACCTCCACTATAAAACATGGTCTACCTCCACTATAAAACATGGTCTACCCCCACTATAAAACATGGTCTACCTCCACTATAAAACATGGTCTACCTCCACTATAAAACATGGTCTACCTCCACTATAAAACATGGTCTATAAAACATGGTCTACCTCCACTATAAAACATGGTCTACCTCCACTATAAAACATGGTCTACCTCCACTATAAAACATGGTCTACCTCCACTATAAAACATGGTCTACCTCCACTATAAAACATGGTCTACCTCCACTATAAAACATGGTCTATAAAACATGGTCTACCTCCACTATAAAACATGGTCTATAAAACATGGTCTACCTCCACTATAAAACATGGTCTACCTCCACTATAAAACATGGTCTACCTCCACTATAAAACATGGTCTACCTCCACTATAAAACATGGTCTACCCCCACTATAAAACATGGTCTACCTCCACTATAAAACATGGTCTACCTCCACTATAAAACATGGTCTACCTCCACTATAAAACATGGTCTACCTCCACTATAAAACATGGTCTACCTCCACTATAAAACATGGTCTATAAAACATGGTCTACCTCCACTATAAAACATGGTCTACCTCCACTATAAAACATGGTCTACCTCCACTATAAAACATGGTCTACCTCCACTATAAAACATGGTCTATAAAACATGGTCTACCTCCACTATAAAACATGGTCTACCTCCACTATAAAACATGGTCTACCTCCACTATAAAACATGGTCTACCTCCACTATAAAACATGGTCTATAAAACATGGTCTACCTCCACTATAAAACATGGTCTACCTCCACTATAAAACATGGTCTACCTCCACTATAAAACATGGTCTACCTCCACTATAAAACATGGTCTACCTCCACTATAAAACATGGTCTACCTCCACTATAAAACATGGTCTACCTCCACTATAAAACATGGTCTACCTCCACTATAAAACATGGTCTACCTCCACTATAAAACATGGTCTACCTCCACTATAAAACATGGTCTACCTCCACTATAAAACATGGTCTATTAAAACATGGTCTACCTCCACTATAAAACATGGTCTATAAAACATGGTCTACCTCCACTATAAAACATGGTCTACCTCCACTATAAAACATGGTCTACCTCCACTATAAAACATGGTCTACCTC
The DNA here is from genome assembly GCF_029448725.1 of Salvelinus fontinalis. Taxonomy (NCBI): domain Eukaryota; kingdom Metazoa; phylum Chordata; class Actinopteri; order Salmoniformes; family Salmonidae; genus Salvelinus; species Salvelinus fontinalis. The sequence goes on along the minus strand of NC_074695.1, from coordinate 4,642,196 downwards.
CACTATAAAACATGGTCTACCTCCACTATAAAACATGGTCTACCTCCACTATAAAACATGGTCTACCTCCACTATAAAACATGGTCTACCTCCACTATAAAACATGGTCTACCTCCACTATAAAACATGGTCTACCTCCACTATAAAACATGGTCTACCCCCACTATAAAACATGGTCTACCTCCACTATAAAACATGGTCTACCTCCACTATAAAACATGGTCTACCTCCACTATAAAACATGGTCTACCTCCACTATAAAACATGGTCTACCTCCACTATAAAACATGGTCTATAAAACATGGTCTACCTCCACTATAAAACATGGTCTATAAAACATGGTCTACCTCCACTATAAAACATGGTCTACCTCCACTATAAAACATGGTCTACCTCCACTATAAAACATGGTCTACCTCCACTATAAAACATGGTCTACCTCCACTATAAAACATGGTCTACCTCCACTATAAAACATGGTCTACCTCCACTATAAAACATGGTCTACCTCCACTATAAAACATGGTCTACCTCCACTATAAAACATGGTCTACCTCCACTATAAAACATGGTCTACCTCCACTATAAAACATGGTCTACCTCCACTATAAAACATGGTCTACCTCCACTATAAAACATGGTCTACCTCCACTATAAAACATGGTCTACCTCCACTATAAAACATGGTCTACCTCCACTATAAAACATGGTCTATAAAACATGGTCTACCTCCACTATAAAACATGGTCTACCTCCACTATAAAACATGGTCTACCTCCACTATAAAACATGGTCTACCTCCACTATAAAACATGGTCTACCTCCACTATAAAACATGGTCTACCTCCACTATAAAACATGGTCTACCTCCACTATAAAACATGGTCTACCTCCACTATAAAACATGGTCTACCTCCACTATAAAACATGGTCTACCTCCACTATAAAACATGGTCTATAAAACATGGTCTACCTCCACTATAAAACATGGTCTACCTCCACTATAAAACATGGTCTACCTCCACTATAAAACATGGTCTACCCCCACTATAAAACATGGTCTACCTCCACTATAAAACATGGTCTACCTCCACTATAAAACATGGTCTACCTCCACTATAAAACATGGTCTACCTCCCACTATAAAACATGGTCTACCCCCACTATAAAACATGGTCTACCTCCACTATAAAACATGGTCTACCTCCACTATAAAACATGGTCTACCTCCACTATAAAACATGGTCTACCTCCACTATAAAACATGGTCTATAAAACATGGTCTACCTCCACTATAAAACATGGTCTATAAAACATGGTCTACCTCCACTATAAAACATGGTCTACCTCCACTATAAAACATGGTCTACCTCCACTATAAAACATGGTCTACCTCCACTATAAAACATGGTCTACCCCCACTATAAAACATGGTCTACCTCCACTATAAAACATGGTCTACCTCCACTATAAAACATGGTCTACCTCCACTATAAAACATGGTCTACCTCCACTATAAAACATGGTCTACCTCCACTATAAAACATGGTCTATAAAACATGGTCTACCTCCACTATAAAACATGGTCTACCTCCACTATAAAACATGGTCTACCTCCACTATAAAACATGGTCTACCTCCACTATAAAACATGGTCTACCTCCACTATAAAACATGGTCTACCTCCACTATAAAACATGGTCTACCTCCACTATAAAACATGGTCTACCTCCACTATAAAACATGGTCTATAAAACATGGTCTACCTCCACTATAAAACATGGTCTACCTCCACTATAAAACATGGTCTACCTCCACTATAAAACATGGTCTACCTCCACTATAAAACATGGTCTACCTCCACTATAAAACATGGTCTACCTCCACTATAAAACATGGTCTACCTCCACTATAAAACATGGTCTACCTCCACTATAAAACATGGTCTACCTCCACTATAAAACATGGTCTACCTCCACTATAAAACATGGTCTACCTCCACTATAAAACATGGTCTATAAAACATGGTCTACCTCCACTATAAAACATGGTCTATAAAACATGGTCTACCTCCACTATAAAACATGGTCTACCTCCACTATAAAACATGGTCTACCTCCACTATAAAACATGGTCTACCTCCACTATAAAACATGGTCTACCTCCACTATAAAACATGGTCTACCTCCACTATAAAACATGGTCTACCTCCACTATAAAACATGGTCTACCTCCACTATAAAACATGGTCTACCTCCACTATAAAACATGGTCTACCTCCACTATAAAACATGGTCTACCCCCACTATAAAACATGGTCTACCTCCACTATAAAACATGGTCTACCTCCACTATAAAACATGGTCTATAAAACATGGTCTACCTCCACTATAAAACATGGTCTACCTCCACTATAAAACATGGTCTACCCCCACTATAAAACATGGTCTACCCCCACTATAAAACATGGTCTACCTCCACTATAAAACATGGTCTACCTCCACTATAAAACATGGTCTACCTCCACTATAAAACATGGTCTACCTCCACTATAAAACATGGTCTACCTCCACTATAAAACATGGTCTACCTCCACTATAAAACATGGTCTACCTCCACTATAAAACATGGTCTACCTCCACTATAAAACATGGTCTACCTCCACTATAAAACATGGTCTACCTCCACTATAAAACATGGTCTACCTCCACTATAAAACATGGTCTACCTCCACTATAAAACATGGTCTACCTCCACTATAAAACATGGTCTACCTCCCACTATAAAACATGGTCTATAAAACATGGTCTACCTCCACTATAAAACATGGTCTACCCCCACTATAAAACATGGTCTACCTCCACTATAAAACATGGTCTACCTCCACTATAAAACATGGTCTACCTCCACTATAAAACATGGTCTACCTCCACTATAAAACATGGTCTACCTCCACTATAAAACATGGTCTACCTCCACTATAAAACATGGTCTACCTCCACTATAAAACATGGTCTATAAAACATGGTCTACCTCCACTATAAAACATGGTCTACCCCCACTATAAAACATGGTCTACCTCCACTATAAAACATGTTCTACCCCCACTATAAAACATGGTCTATAAAACATGGTCTACCTCCACTATAAAACATGGTCTACCCCCACTATAAAACATGGTCTACCTCCACTATAAAACATGGTCTATAAAACATGGTCTACCCCCACTATAAAACATGGTCTACCTCTACTATAAAACATGGTCTATAAAACATGGTCTATAAAACATGGTCTACCTCCACTATAAAACATGGTCTACCTCCACTATAAAACATGGTCTACCCCCACTATAAAACATGGTCTACCTCCACTATAAAACATGGTCTACCTCCACTATAAAACATGGTCTACCTCCACTATAAAACATGGTCTACCCCCACTATAAAACATGGTCTACCTCCACTATAAAACATGGTCTACCTCCACTATAAAACATGGTCTACCCCCACTATAAAACATGGTCTACCTCCACTATAAAACATGGTCTACCCCCACTATAAAACATGGTCTATAAAACATGGTCTACCTCCACTATAAAACATGGTCTACCTCCACTATAAAACATGGTCTATAAAACATGGTCTACCTCCACTATAAAACATGGTCTACCTCCACTATAAAACATGGTCTACCTCCACTATAAAACATGGTCTACCTCCACTATAAAACATGGTCTACCCCCACTATAAAACATGGTCTATAAAACATGGTCTACCCCCACTATAAAACATGGTCTATAAAACATGGTCTACCTCCACTATAAAACATGGTCTACCTCCACTATAAAACATGGTCTACCTCCACTATAAAACATGGTCTACCTCCACTATAAAACATGGTCTACCTCCACTATAAAACATGGTCTACCTCCACTATAAAACATGGTCTACCTCCACTATAAAACATGGTCTACCTCCACTATAAAACATGGTCTACCTCCACTATAAAACATGGTCTATAAAACATGGTCTACCTCCACTATAAAACATGGTCTACCTCCACTATAAAACATGGTCTACCTCCACTATAAAACATGGTCTACCCCCACTATAAAACATGGTCTACCTCCACTATAAAACATGGTCTACCTCCACTATAAAACATGGTCTACCTCCACTATAAAACATGGTCTATAAAACATGGTCTACCACCACTATAAAACATGGTCTACCCCCACTATAAAACATGGTCTACCTCCACTATAAAACATGGTCTACCTCCACTATAAAACATGGTGTACCTCCACTATAAAACATGGTCTACCTCCACTATAAAACATGGTCTATAAAACATGGTCTACCTCCACTATAAAACATGGTCTATAAAACATGGTCTACCTCCACTATAAAACATGGTCTACCTCCACTATAAAAC
>NC_074695.1:4617762-4632762 GCF_029448725.1 Salvelinus fontinalis | reverse complement strand
GAGGGGGAGAGGAGGGAGAAGGGAAGAGGAGGGAGAGGGGAAGAGGAGAGGGGGAGAGGAGGGAGAAGGGAAGAGGAGAGGGAGAGAGGAGGGAGAGGGGAAGAGGAGGGAGAAGGGGAAGAGGAGAGGGGGAGAGCAGGGAGAGGGAAGAGGAGGGAGAAGGGAAGAGGAGAGGGAGAGAGGAGGGAGAAGGGAAGAGGAGAGGGGGAGAGCAGGGAGAAGGGAAGAGGAGAGGGGGAGAGCTGGGAGAAGGGAAGAGGAGGGAGAAGGGAGGGAGAAGGGAAGAGGAGGGAGAGGGGAAGAGGAGGGAGAGGGGAAGAGGAGGGAGAGGGGAAGAGGAGGGAGAGGGGAAGAGGAGGGAGAGGGGAAGAGGAGGGAGAGGGGAAGAGGAGGGAGAGGGGAAGAGGAGGGAGAGGGGAAGAGGAGGGAGAGGGGAAGAGGAGGGAGAGGGGAAGAGGAGGGAGAGGGGAAGAGGAGGGAGAGGGGAAGAGGAGGGAGAAGGGGAAGAGGAGGGAGAGGGGAAGAGGAGGGAGAGGGGAAGAGGAGGGAGAAGGGAAGAGGAGGGAGAGGGGAAGAGGAGGGAGAGGGGAAGAGGAGGGAGAAGGGAAGAGGAGAGGGGGAGAGGAGGGAGAAGGGAGGGGGAGAGGGGGAGAGGAGGGAGAAGGGAAGAGGAGGGAGAAGGGGAAGAGGAGGGAGAGGGGAAGAGGAGGGAGAGGGGAAGAGGAGGGAGAGGGGAAGAGGAGGGAGAGGGGAAGAGGAGGGAGAAGGGAAGAGGAGAGGGGGAGAGGAGGGAGAAGGGAAGAGGAGGGAGAAGGGGAAGAGGAGGGAGAGGGGAAGAGGAGGGAGAGGGGAAGAGGAGGGAGAAGGGAAGAGGAGGGAGAGGGGAAGAGGAGAGGGGGAGAGGAGGGAGAAGGGAGGGGGAGAGGGGGAGAGGAGGGAGAAGGGAAGAGGAGAGGGGGAGAGGAGAGGGGAAGAGGAGAAGGGAAGAGGAGGGAGGAGAAGGGAAGAGGAGGGAGAAGGGAAGAGGAGGGAGAAGGGAGGGGGAGAGGGGGAGAGGAGGGAGAAGGGAGGGGGAGAGGGGGAGAGGAGGGAGAAGGGAAGAGGAGAGGGGGAGAGGAGGGAGAAGGGAGGGGGAGAGGGGGAGAGGAGGGAGAAGGGAGGGGGAGAGGGGGAGAGGAGGGAGAAGGGAAGAGGAGAGGGGGAGAGGAGGGAGAAGGGAGGGGGAGAGGGGGAGAGGAGGGAGAAGGGAGGGGGAGAGGGGGAGAGGAGGGAGAAGGGAGGGGGAGAGGGGGAGAGGAGAGGGGGAGAGGGGGAGAGGAGGGAGAAGGGAGGGGGAGAGGGGGAGAGGAGGGAGAAGGGAGGGGGAGAGGGGGAGAGGAGGGAGAAGGGAGGGGGAGAGGGGGAGAGGAGGGAGAAGGGAAGAGGAGAGGGGGAGAGGAGGGAGAAGGGAGGGGGAGAGGGGGAGAGGAGGGAGAAGGGAGGGGGAGAGGGGGAGAGGAGGGAGAAGGGAGGGGGAGAGGGGGAGAGGAGGGAGAAGGGAAGAGGAGAGGGGGAGAGGAGGGAGAAGGGAGGGGGAGAGGGGGAGAGGAGGGAGAAGGGAGGGGGAGAGGGGGAGAGGAGGGAGAAGGGAGGGGGAGAGGGGGAGAGGAGGGAGAAGGGAAGAGGAGAGGGGGAGAGCAGGGAGAAGGGAGGGGGAGAAGGGGAGAGGAGGGAGAAGGGAGGGGGAGAGGGGGAGAGGAGGGAGAAGGGAGGGGGAGAGGGGGAGAGGAGGGAGAAGGGAAGAGGAGAGGGGGAGAGGAGGGAGAAGGGAAGAGGAGAGGGGGAGAGGAGGGAGAAGGGAGGGGGAGAGGGGGAGAGGAGGGAGAAGGGAGGGGGAGAGGGGGAGAGGAGGGAGAAGGGAGGGGGAGAGGGGGAGAGGAGAGGGGGAGAGCAGGGAGAGGGAAGAGCAGGGAGGGGGAGAGTAGGGAGAGGGGAAGAGGAGAGGGGGAGAGCAGGGAGAAGGGAGGGGAGAGGGGGAGAGGAGGGAGGGGGAGAGCAGAGAGAAGGGAAGAGTAGAGGGGGAGGACGTGGGAAACTGAATGAAATGAAAAACTGTTTGTGTAACAGCTGCATATAGGGAGGATTTCATTACATTAAGGGTGCGTCCCAAATGTAATGCACTACTGTTGACCAGGGCCCAAAGGGATCAGCAATATATAACATTAAAAGGTATAGCAGTCTATGGTCTTTAGTGATCACATGAAGGTATAGCAGTCTATGGTCTTTAGTGATCATATGAAGGTATAGCAGTAATGACTATGGTCTTTAGTGATCATATGAAGGTATAGCAGTAATGACTATGGTCTTTAGTGATCACATGAAGGTATAGCAGTAATGTCTATGGTCTTTAGTGATCATATGAAGGTATAGCAGTAATGACTATGGTCTTTAGTGATCATATGAAGGTATAGCAGTAATGACTATGGTCTTTAGTGATCATATGAAGGTATAGCAGTAATGACTATGGTCTTTAGTGATCATATGAAGGTATAGCAGTAATGACTATGGTCTTTAGTGATCACATGAAGGTATAGCAGTAATGACTATGGTCTTTAGTGATCATATATAAATGCCACTTACGCTTTAAGGACCTGTCCCATCTCATACTTATCGGTGACATCATAGATGTCGTCTAAGCTCCGCCCATCTCGCAGGGCAAGGCACCCAAATGGCATGGCGGCATCCACCTATCAGAGACAAGATTTACACTCAGTCAATCCATTAACCTATCACAGGGTAGTATTATAGCTTCACTTGAACACATCTACCAATAAGAAACCAGCATTACAGTGTCAATCAACACATCTACCAATAAGAAACCAGCATTACAGTGTCAATCAACACATCTACCAATAAGAAACCAGCATTAGGGCGTCAATCAACACATCTACCAATAGGAAACCAGCATTACAGCGTCAATCAACACATCTACCAATAAGAAACCAGCATCAATCAACACATCTACCAATAAGAAACCAGCATTACAGCGTCAATCAACACATCTACCAATAAGAAACCAGCATCAATCAACACATCTACCAATAAGAAACCAGCATCAATCAACACATCTACCAATAAGAAACCAGCATCAATCAACACATCTACCAATAAGAAACCAGCATCAATCAACACATCTACCAATAGGAAACCAGCATCAATCAACACATCTACCAATAAGAAACCAGCATCAATCAACACATCTACCAATAAGAAACCAGCATTACAGCATCAATCAACACATCTACCAATAGGAAACCAGCATTACAGTGTCAATCAACTCATCTACCAATAAGAAACCAGCATTACAGTGTCAATCAACACATCTACCAATAAGAAACCAGCATTACAGCGTCAATCAACTCATCTACCAATAAGAAACCAGCATCAATCAACACATCTACCAATAGGAAACCAGCATTACAGTGTCAATCAACACATCTACCAATAGGAAACCAGCATTACAGTGTCAATCAACACATCTACCAATAGGAAACCAGCATTACAGTGTCAATCAACACATCTACCAATAGGAAACCAGCATTAGGGCGTCAATCAACACATCTACCAATAGGAAACCAGCATTACAGCATCAATCAACTCATCTACCAATAGGAAACCAGCATTAGGGCGTCAATCAACACATCTACCAATAGGAAACCAGCATTAGGGCGTCAATCAACACATCTACCAATAGGAAACCAGCATTAGGGCGTCAATCAACACATCTACCAATAGGAAACCAGCATTACAGCGTCAATCAACTCCTTTAAAACAGACAATTAAAGTAAAAAGTTCAGACAAAGTTTCTGATAGAAATGCACTTTATATAACTGACACACAGTGCAAGTGAATAATGTCCTTTCTGTGGTGTTCGTTGTGCACACTATTCACGAGCCAGCTGTAGTGAATGACCCCAAACCCAACCGATCTCTCCATTCGGGAGTTTGAAGTCTTCAGAATGAAAAGGAACCAGCTGTGACATCATCATCCAAATGACTAGACCCGCCCATGAAATTATAATTATATTTCTATGGACCCACCATCTTGGGATCCCTTCACTGGTCTCATAACTAGAGTTGTAATTCCATACTAATCCGACGGACCCACCATCTTGGGATCCCTTCACTGGTCTCATAACTAGAGTTGTAATTCCATACTTATCCGATGGACCCACCATCTTGGGATCCCTTCACTGGTCTCATAACTTTTCTCCCAGTACAGTGACACCCCAGCTAGCACATAACGTTCTGAGAACCTTATGTTTCTTAGAGCGTCGTTGTCCCTACTGTTATTTTTGCATACAACCTTCCCACTACATTCTGGAAAATGGTGCAAGGATACCCAGCTAGCACATAACGTTCTGAGAACCATATGTTTCTTTTGTGGTAGGAAGACACTACACCTGATCTTAATAAGTGCTTGTTTCTTTTAAAACGAGGTCTGTTTGATTAGAGTGAAATGAACAGCTTTGGTATGAGTTATAAAAACATGGCACGCTATCTCCATCCTGGTGATGCAGGGGACTAATTCCATGGATAGAGAACAGGAGATCGTGGGTTTAAATCTTTCTGAAGCTATGCCAAAATAAAACACAAAATGTTTTTGCATGATAAAATGCCTAAGCAGATGAATATCCATCTGTTCTTGGAATTAAAAACAGTTACAGGATCTATAGAAAGTCCACATTCTGGGATTAAAATGGATTGAATTGTCATTTTTGGGTCATTGATCTACACAAAATACGGTTAATGTCAAAAGAAAAATTTGAACATAAAAAAACAACTATTTTTCGATAATTATTCAACCCCTCTGAGTCAATACATGTTAGAATCACCTTTGGCAGCGATTACAGCTGTGAGTGTTTCTGGGTAATTCTCAAAGAGCTTTACACACCTGGATTGGGCAACATTTACCCATTATTCTTTTTAAAATTCTTCAAGCTCTGTCAGATTGGTTGTTGATCATTGCTAGACAACCATTTTCAGGTCTTGCCATAGATTTTCAAGCAGATTTAAGTCTAAACTGTAACTCCGCTATGCAGGAACATTTGCTGTCTTCTTGGTAAGCAACTTCAGTGTACTGTGGCAAGAAAAAGTATGTGAACCCTTTGGAATTGCCTGGATTTCTGATTAAATTGGTCATCAAATTTGATCTGATCTTCATCTCGGTCACAACAATAGACAAACACAGTCTGCTTAAACTAATAACACACAAACAACCTGTTCATGTCTTTATTGAACACACCGTGTAAACATTCACAGTGCAGGGTGGAAAAAGTATGTCAACCCTTGGATTTAATAACTGGTTAACCCTCCTTTGGCAGCAATAACCTCAACCAAATGTTTTCTGTAGTTGCGGATCAGACCTGCACAACGGTCAGGAGGAATTTTGGACCATTCCTATTTACAAGACTGTTTCAGGTCAGCAATATTCTTGGGAAGTCTGGTGTGAACCGGTCTCTTGAGGTCATCCAACAGCATCTCAATCGGGTTGAGGTCAGGACTCTAACTGGGCTGTGTATTTTCTTCTGTTGAAGCCATTCTGTTGTTGATTTACTTCTGTGTTTTGGGTCGTTGTCCTGTTGCGTTACCCAACTGCTGTTGACCTTCAATTGGAGGACAGATAGCCTTATATTCTCCTGCAAAATGTCTTGATAAACTTGAGAATTCATTTTTCCGTCGATGATAGCAAGCTGTCCAGGCCCTGAGGCAGCAAAGCAGCCCCAAACCATGACGCTCCCTCCTCTATATTTTACAGTTGGGGATGAGGTTTTGATGTTGGTGTGCTGTGCCTTTTTTTCTCCACACATAGTGTTGTGTGTTCCTTCCAAAAAACTCAACTTTAGTTTCATCTGTCCACAGAATATTTTGCCAGAAGCGCTGTGGAACATCCAGATGCTCTTTTGCGAACTTCAGACGTGCAGCAATGTTTTTTTGGACAGCAGTGGCTTCTTCCGTGGTGTTTTCCCGTGAACACCATTCTTGTTTAGTGTTTTACGTATCGTAGACTCGTTAAAAGAGATGTTAGCATGCTCCAGAGATTTCTGTAAGTCTTTAGCTGACACTCTAGGATTCTTTTTAACCTCATTGAGCATTCTGCACTGTGCTCTTGCATTCATCTTTGCAGGACGGCCACTCATAGGGAGAGTAGCAACAGTGATGAACTTTCTCCATTTATAGACAATTTGTCTTACCGTGGACTGATGAACATCAAGGATTTTAGAGATAATTTTGTAACCCTTCCCAGCTTTATGCAAGTCAACAATTCTTAATTGTATGTCTTCTGAGATCTCTTTGTTTGAGGCATGGTTCACATCAGGCAATGATTCATGTGAATAGCAAACTCAAATGTTGTGATTGTTTTGTATAGAGCAGGGCAACTCTAACCAACATCTCCAATCTCTTCTCATTGATTGGACTCCAGGTCAGCTGACTCCTGACTCCAATTAGCTTTTGGAGAAGTCATTAGCCTCGGGGTTCACATACCTTTTTCCAACCTACACTGTGAATGTTTAAATGATGTATTCAATATAGACAATAAAAATACAATAATGTGTGTGTTATTAGTTTAAGCACACTGTGTGTGTCTATTGTTGCGACTTAGAAGATCAGATCAAATTTTATGACCAATTTATGCAGAAATCCAGGTATTTCCAAGGGTTCACATACTTTTTCTTGCAGCTGTAGATTTGGCCTTGTGTTTTAGGTCATTGTCCTGCTGAAAGGTGAATTAAGATCCCAGTGTCTGGTGGAAAGCAAACTGAACCAGGTTTTACTCTAGGATTTTGCCTGTGCTTAGCTCCATTCTGTTTCTTTTTTATCCTGAAAAATTCACTCACAATGCTATTTCTGACTTCTGTTGACTCCACAACATGGCGGGTACCTGTATGGCTTGTTTCTGTGTCTGAGCGCCGTACTCAGATTATTGCATGGTGTGCTTTTTCCTTAAAGTTTTTTTGAAATCGGACACAGCGGTTGCATTAAGGAGAAGGTTATCTAAAGTTCCATGCATAACACTTGTATTTTCATCAACATTTATGATGAGTATTTCTGTAAATTGATGTGGTTCTCTGCAAAATCACCGGATGTTTTGGAGGCAAAACATTACTGAACATAACGAGCCAATGTAAACTAAGATTTTTGGATATAAATATGAACTTTATCGAACAAAACACACAGTGGGGAGAACAAGTATTTGATACACTGCCGATTTTGCAGGTTTTCCTACTTACAAAGCATGTAGAGGTCTGTAATTTTTATCATATGTACACGTCAACTGTGAGAGACGGAATCTAAAACAAAAATCCAGAAAATCACATTGTATGATTTTTAAGTAATTAACTTAATGACATAAGAAACTGTCCGTTTCGCTGGGGGTGGTAGGGGCTAGTGCAACTTTTACCGATACCATAGCGATTGCATAGTTCCATGAAAACTCCTCCCTTGGTCAGAATGTAATCTTGCTGGACAATCATAATATTTGATCTGATACTGCAACATGGCATTAGACGTAGTGTGAGCTGTCTGGTTCTTCATCGACACCGCTATGGTGAACCTGATCAACATGTCTGTTAAGACCAAGACATTCTCAAATCCATCTGCTGTCCTCTCCAACAGCGTGAAGTACAAGGCCACAACGTCTTGGTGCCGTCACATTGCTGCAAGTCATGGGTTCCCTTTCCATAGGGAACATGTCTCTAGCCAAGGCACATCGTTTACATTGTTTCACCCAGTTCTGGACATTCTTCAGCATACCAGGCCAGTAGTAACTCCGACGCATCGCCGAAATGGTGTTCCTTTCTCCAAATTTACCTCCATGGTCGTGCTTTGCTTCATACGTCTGGAACTGCAGTGATTCTGGAACTACCAACTGCCACATTTCCTCTTCATCTCTAGGATCTAGGAGCCTTCTAAAGAGAAACCCTTGGTGCAAATACAGCCTTTCCCATTCGCCTAGAAGTTTCCTGTCAGGAGCTTCCATGATCCTAAGCTGGTCTCACTTCATTCTTGACTGCTGTGTAGACCGGACTGTTTCCTGTACTGAGAATCACCTTGTTGCATTTTCCTGGATTTCCTCCCAATCTTCCCCTTATGGCTGACCGTGTCCCTGGTGTCTGGGGACTGTCTTCCTGTTTGGTTTCCGGATGTGGCCAGAGGCATGCTCGTACTTCCCCTTCGTTTATCAGCAGGAAGTTAGTTAGTGTCTGCTTGTTCTGGTTTTGTGTCCTCCGGAAAGACATCGGTGTCAGTGTTTTGCTTGCCAGGCATATACAGTACTTCGAACCGATACTCTGCCAACTGGGCAACCCATCTCTGTTCTACTGCACCAAGATTTGCAGAGTCCAAGTATCTCAGCCAATTGTAGTCTGACAGTGAACTTGCTGTGAAACAAATCATCTCGGACTGTGACATTTAAGGGAAAGCAGCTCGATCTTAAAAGCACTCTAATTGTGATCGATCCTTTCAGACTTCCTCGATTCCCGACTTGCGCAGGTGATCCCACGTTCAACACCGCTAAGTAACACCCCCAGACCTCGGAAACTACATTGAACCATGACTACATGGAATTCTATTCCACATCAAGTAACTGATCCAAGCAGTAGAATCAGATTTTTTTTAAATAGATAAAATATACCTTATGGAACAACGCACGCACGCACACACACACACGCACGCACGCACGCACGCACTCACTTTTGTAACGGGATACGCTCTCCTCATCCTCGGAAGAGGTGAGGAGAGAAGGATCTTCAGACCAAAACGCAGGCTCAGGGAAATAAGCCATCTTTATTATAAATTACGATGGCACAACACGAAACGAAACAAAACACTTTCAAACTACAAAACAAGAAAACGACGTTGAACGAAACCTGAACATAAACTTACATAACTAAACATAAACTTACGTACAGGAAACGGACGACATCGAAACGAAACGAAACAAACAAACGCTACAGTCCCATGTGGTACGAACATACATACAGACATAGGAGACAATCACCCACAAACAAACAGTGAGAATGCCCTACCTAAATATGACTCTTAATTAGAGGCAAACGCAAACCACCTGCCTCTAATCAAGAGCCATACCAGGCAAACCGAAACCAACATAGAAACAGATAACATAGAATGCCCACCCAACCTCACGTCCTGACCAACTAACACACAAAAACTAACATAAATAGGCCAAGAACGTGACAGTACCCCCCCCACAAGGTGCGAACTCCGGACGCACCATCACAAAGTCTAGGGGAGGGTCTGGGTGGGCATCTAACCACGGTGGTGGCTCAGGCTCCGGGCGCGGTTCCCACCCCACCATAATCCATCCTAGCTTCCTCCCTCCAAGAATGTCCACCCTCTTTTTTCCCCCACAAAATCCACTTAATAATATACCCAATAAGGACAACACCGGGACAGAAAGATAATTCAAGACAGAGGGATAGATAAGAATATAGAGGTAGATAAAGATAGAGAGGGAGATCAGGATAGAGGGGCAACTCCGGACTGAAAGGCAGCTCCGGACAGAGAGACAGCTCTGGACTGATGGGCAGTTCTGGGTATCTAGCCTTTTCAGGCTGAAGGGCAGCTCATGGCTGACTGACGACTCTCGACGCTCATGGCTGGCTGACGGCTCTCGACGCTCATGGCAGGCTGACGGCTCTCGACGCTCATGGCAGGCTGACGGCTCTCGACGCTCATGGCAGGCTGACGGCTCTCGACGCTCATGGCAGGCTGACGGCTCTCGACGCTCATGGCAGGCTGACGGCTCTCGACGCTCATGGCGCTCTGACGGCTCTGGCTGCTCATGGCGCTCTGACGGCTCTGGCTGCTCATGGCGCTCTGACGGCTCTGGCTGCTCATGGCGCTCTGACGGCTCTGGCTGCTCATGGCTCGCTGGCGGCTCTGGCTGCTCATGGCTCGCTGGCGGCTCTGGCAGATCCTGTCTGGTTGGCGGCTCTGGCAGATCCTGTCTGGTTGGCGGCTCTGGCAGATCCTGTCTGGTTGGCGGCTCTGGCAGATCCTGTCTGGTTGGCGGCTCTGGCAGATCCTGTCTGGTTGGCGGCTCTGGCAGATCCTGTCTGGCTGACGGCTCTAGCGGCTCCTGTCTGGCTGATGGCTATAGCGGCTCCTGTCTGGCTGACGGCTCTGTAGGCACATGGCAGACGGGCGGCTTTGCAGGCTCATGGCAGACGGGCGGCTTTGCAGGCTCCTGGCAGACGGATGGCTCAGACGGCGCTGGGGAGACGGATGGCTCAGATGGCGCTGGGGAGACGGATGGCTCAGATGGCGCTGGGGAGACGGATGGCTCAGATGGCGCTGGGGAGACGGATGGCTCTGGCCGGATATGGCGCACTGTAGACCTGGTGCGTGGTGCCAGAACTGGAGGCACCGTGCTAATGACAAGCACCTTCCTACTAGTGCGGGGAGCAGGAACAGGGCACACTGTATTCTCAAAGCCTACTCTATCCCTGATGCGTGGTACCGGCACTGGTGACGCCGGGCTGAGGACAAGCACATCAGGATTAGTAGGGGGAGAATATACAGTGTGTACAGGGCTCTGGAGACGCACTGGTAGCTTAGTGCGTGGGGCCGGAACTGGAGGCACCGGGCTAGATACACGCACTACAGGGAGAGTGCGTGGAGGAGGAACAGGGCTCAGGATACGCACTGGTAGCCTAGTGCGTAGTGTATACACTGTAGGTACTAGGCTGGGGCGGGGAGGTGGTGCCGGAAATACCGGACCGTGGAGGCGTACTGGCACTCTTGAGCATTGAGCCTGCCCAACCTTACCTGGTTGAATGCTCCCGGTTGCCCGACCAGTGCGGGGAGGTGGAATAACCCGCACCGGCCTATGTAGGCGAACCGGGGAAACCATGCGTAAAGCAGGTGCCATGTATGCCGGCCCGAGGAGACGCACTGGAGACCAGACGCGTTGAGCCGGCCTCATGACACCTGGCTCAATACCCAATCTAGCCCTACCAGTGCGGGGAGGTGGAATAACCCGCACTGGGCTATGCACTCGTACAGGAGACACCGTGCGCTCTACTGCGTAACACGGCGCCTGCCCGTACTCCCGCTCTCCACGGTAAGCCTGGGAAGTGGGCGCAGGTCTCCTACCTGCCCTTGGCCCACTATCTCCTAGCCCCCCCCCAAGAAATTTTTGGGAATTACTTACGGGCTTTTTCGGCTTCCGTGCCAGACGCGTTCCCTCATAGCTCCGGTTCCTCTCCCAGGTAGCCTCTGCTCTCCTCAATGCCTCCACCTGTTCCCATGGGAGGCGATCCCTCCCAGCCAGGATCTCCTCCCAAGTGTAGCAACTTTTTCCATCCAAAACATCGTCCCATGTCCATTGCTCCTTTCTCTCCTGTCCCTTACTCCGTTTCGTTTTCCCTTGCCGCTTGGTCTTAGCGTGTTGGTGGGTGATTCTGTAACGGGATACGCTCTCCTCATCCTCGGAAGAGGTGAGGAGAGAAGGATCTTCAGACCAAAACGCAGGCTCAGGGAAATAAGCCATCTTTATTATAAATTACGATGGCACAACACGAAACGAAACAAAACACTTTCAAACTACAAAACAAGAAAACGACGTTGAACGAAACCTGAACATAAACTTACATAACTAAACATAAACTTACGTACAGGAAACGGACGACATCGAAACGAAACGAAACAAACAAACGCTACAGTCCCATGTGGTACGAACATACATACAGACATAGGAGACAATCACCCACAAACAAACAGTGAGAATGCCCTACCTAAATATGACTCTTAATTAGAGGCAAACGCAAACCACCTGCCTCTAATCAAGAGCCATACCAGGCAAACCGAAACCAACATAGAAACAGATAACATAGAATGCCCACCCAACCTCACGTCCTGACCAACTAACACACAAAAACTAACATAAATAGGTCAAGAACGTGACAACTTTCTTGACATGAACTAATGGGGATCCATAATAAACCCCAGGAAGAGTAGCTGCTGCCTTGGCAGGAACAATGGGGATCCATAATAAACCCCAGGAAGAGTAGCTGCTGCCTTGGCAGGAACTAATGGGGATCCATAATAAACCCCAGGAAGAGTAGCTGCTGCCTTGGCAGGAACTAATGGGGATACATAATAAACCCCAGGAAGAGTAGCTGCTGCCTTGGCAGGAACTAATGCGGATCCATAATAAACCCCAGGAAGAGTAGCTGCTGTCTTGGCAGGAACTAATGGGGATACATAATAAACCCCAGAAAGAGTAGCTGCTGCCTTGGCAGGAACTAATGGGGATACATAATAAACCCCAGGAAGAGTAGCTGCTGCCTTGGCAGGAACTAATGGGGATACATAATAAACCCCAGGAAGAGTAGCTGCTGCCTTGGCAGGAACTAATAGGGATCCATAATAAACCCCAGGGAGAGTAGCTGCTGCCTTGGCAGGAACTAATGGGGATCCATAATAAACCCCAGGAAGAGTAGCTGCTGCCTTGGCAGGAACTAATGGGGATACATAATAAACCCCAGGAAGAGTAGCTGCTGCCTTGGCAGGAACTAATGGGGATCCATAATAAACCCCAGGAAGAGTAGCTGCTGCCTTGGCAGGAACTAATGGGGATCCATAATAAACCCCAGGAAGAGTAGCTGCTGCCTTGTCAGGAACTAATGGGGATCCATAATAAACCTCAGGAAGAATATCCCCTGCCTTGGCAGGAACTAATGGGGATCCATAATAAACCCCAGGAAGAATATCCCCTGCCTTGGCAGGAACTAATGGGGATCCATAATAAACCCCAGGAAGAGTAGCTGCTGCCTTGTCAGGAACTAATGGGGATCCATAATAAACCTCAGGAAGAATATCCCCTGCCTTGGCAGGAACTAATGGGGATCCATAATAAACCCCAGGAAGAATATCCCCTGCCTTGGCAGGAACTAATGGGGATCCATAATAAACCCCAGGAAGAATATCCCCTGCCTTGGCAGGAACTAATTGGGATCCATAATAAATACAAATACAAAACAGTGAATCATCTGTCTGTCCCTAAAGCAGTGAAACGTCCATCTGTCTGTCCCTAAAGCAGTGAAACGTCCATTTGTTTGTCCCTAAAGCAGTGAAACGTCCATTTGTTTGTCCCTAAAGCAGTGAAACGTCCATTTGTTTGTCCCTAAAGCAGTGAAACGTCCATTTGTTTGTCCCTAAAGCAGTGACACGTCCATTTGTCTGTCCCTAAAGCAGTGAAACGTCCATTTGTTTGTCCCTACAGCAGTGAAACGTCCATTTGTTTGTCCCTACAGCAGTGAAACGTCCATTTGTTTGTCCCTACAGCAGTGAAACGTCCATTTGTTTGTCCCTACAGCAGTGAAACGTCCATTTGTTTGTCCCTAAAGCAGTCAAACGTCCATTTGTTTGTCCCTACAGCAGTGAAATGTCAATTTGTTTGTCCCTAAAGCAGTCAAACGTCCATTTGTTTGTCCCTACAGCAGTGAAACGTCCATTTGTTTGTCCCTACAGCAGTGAATCATCCGTCTTTAATGAAGAACTGTCTGTAGGTCCCGGAGCAACTGGCCTCTTTAGCCTTCACCGGAGGACAGAGAGAACACTATGATGTCACAGTGATGCCACTTATAAACAAAAGTACAAAACTTAGATGCTCAGTCCCAAATCATATCCCCCCTATACACTAGATCAGAGTTCCTTCATCCTGGTCCTTGCGACACAATGGAGTGCACATTGTTTGCCCTAAAACAGCACAGGCCATTTAAATGATCAACTCATCATCGTTATGATTTAAATCATGTCTTAATGCAAAAAAGCAGAAATGTCCAACCCCCGGATCAAGATGAAGAAACATTACACCTTCTCTGGGGTTTCCTCAGGAAACAAGCGTACTGAAAATGCCTTAGAGTTTGATGATGATGCCAATGTGTCTCAATCGGAGGCCTGAGAGAAGGTATATTAGATATATTATCAGCTAGGGAAGTTGTTAGGCCTTCAAGGTCATCCGATCCTACTTGACGACTCCATCTAGCTGTGGTTATATAGATCACAACTTTAAACAACATTCCTGGACAATCTGAACAATAATGTGTGACTGAAGATGTTGTGCTGTATAGAGTAAGGATTCTCAAAGTGGCAGCGGTGGTACTGCAGGGGGGACCAGGGAGGTACTGCAGGGGGACCAGGGAGGTACTGCAGGGGGACCAGGGAGGTACTGCTGGGGGACCAGGGAGGTACTGCTGGGGGACCAGGGAGGTACTGCTGGGGGACCAAGGAGGTACTGCTGGGGGACCAGGGAGGTACTGCAGGGGGAACCAGGGAGGTACTGCAGGGAAACCAGGGAGGTACTGCATGGGGACCAGGGAGGTACTGCAGGGGGGCCTTGGAGGTACTGCAGGGGGGCCTTGGAGGTACTGCAGGGGGACCAGGGAGGTACTGCAGGGGGACCAGGGAGGTACTGCAGGGGGGCCTTGGAGGTACTGCTGGGGGACCAGGAAGGTACTGCTGGGGGACCAGGGAGGTACTGCAGGGGGACCAGGGAGGAACTGCAGGGGGGCCTTGGAGGTACTGCTGGGGGACCAGGAAGGTACTGCTGGGGGACCAGGGAGGTACTGCAGGGGGGCCTTGGAGGTACTGCAGGGGGACCAGGGAGGTACTGCAGGGGGACCAGGGAGGTACTGCAGGGGGACCAGGGAGGTCCTGCAGGGGGACCAGGGAGGTACTGCAGGGGGACCAGGGAGGTACTGCAGGGGGACCAGGGAGGTACTGCAAGGGGACCAGGGAGGTACTGCAGGGGGCCTTGGAGGTACTGCAGGGGGACCAGGGAGGTACAGCAGGGGGACCAGGGAGGTACTGCAGGGGGACCAGGGAGGTACTGCAGGGGGACCAGGGAGGTACTGCAGGGGGGCCAGGAAGGTACTGCAGGGGGCCTTGGAGGTACTGCAGGGGGCCTTGGAAGTACTGCAGGGGGCCTTGGAAG